>NC_056739.1:1767219984-1767447484 GCF_019279795.1 Protopterus annectens
ACCCCATGTGAGGGGCTACACCCCCCACACCCCATTACTTATATATACTAAGTCCAAGATCACATTACAGTGGGGAAAAAAGAATATTCCCTTGTGCTCACTGTACTGTGATCTATGACAACTACTTGGTGTACTGAGTTTTGTGAAAGTGCATCTTCATTGAAACGTACATTCGCAGAACTCAGCTCACTTATTTAAGTTTGTAGAAGTGTGCTTTCGGGGGGGTGAAAGTAAACCCATTGACACACTCCTCTCATACTTGCACATCAAAGTATACCACATTATTTAAGGTCTGAAAGCTGTAAATATGATAAATCACTCAGCTCCTTGTTGAAATGTTGGCAGTCGTAACATTGAATTCTGACACACCCCCCCAAAAAGTCAGAAAATCCAGAAGAACAGCGAATCTCAAACATTGCTCTTCTATTTTAAACTAATATTTATCAGGGGGCCAAGCCCCACCCTCAGCTCCAAGATTACCAACTTTGAAGAGGATATTCTGAGAAATGGCAATTTCAGACTTGTATTTAAGTCCATTTATTTTTTGGCTATTCAATCTCCATGTAATGGGACACACTCATGCAGGTCCCAACATTTCAAACAGTTACCAAATCACATAGACCTTTTTTGATTTATGTAGTTTTCAATTGCATACTGTGTAATTCTGAGCAAGTAATTTCACTGAACCAAAGCTATGATAGTTATTTCTTATTTCTGTGAAACTCAAGCTGATCCCAACATTACACTGGCTAAAAAATTAGACATACTGCAATGACAGTATATTTGAAGTAGACAGGCATTTATGATTACAATGGCATACAGCTGATGCTCAAATTTTACACCAGGAAGCAGTCAGATATGATTTTACTGAAAACACGAGATTTCAGCTCATTTATGAAAATGTACAGGTCATGAAAGTTTCTTAATATAGTAATGAATTCCTTAACTTTGATCCCAGAATAGAAAAGGCTTTGCTCAAGATGTATAACTTCTATGACAACATGCATAATTATCTCAGACAAAACACATAAAAGTGAAGACATCTGGTATTCTGAGATATTTTTAAGGGAAAAAGAGTTTCTAAAAATTAATAGTGTGTGTGTGTGTGTGTGTGTGTGTGTGTGTGTGTGTGTGTGTGTACGTGTGTTTATAAGTTAGTAGCATAATAGGCAAAAAACTGGATCCTTTGTAGAGCCAGGAAATTAATATTATGTGATAGAGGTGACTGTATGCAATAAGGTATATAATACAGACATGCATTCTTCTCTAAGCAATACTTGAAATATTCAAAAGTTTTTGAAGGAGGAGGAGGAGAATACAGCTGGATGTCTCTGTTCTATGTGAGGAATGCACACTCTCTTGGGAGACAAGAGACTGTAGACAACACAAACAGCTTTTATTCAAGAACTTGTAGATCCCAGTCAGTACAGATGTTGCTTACTTTGTAGTGGTACCATAGTGTACCCTTCCATCTCATGGAAGAATTACAATTGTGAAAACAGCCTTCAAGAACTGACTCTGATTTTAATCTTTTTTGGTATGGGACATTTACCTTTTACTTAGACCTATCCAGTCAATTTGAAAGAGAGATAAAGACATACAAATAGATTGAGATAGAGTGGGAGAGAGAAAGAGCAAGACAGAGAGAGAGAGAGAGAGAGAGAGATAAATACCAGTTCTGAAAAGGTGCTCAACTTTTCTCAAAGACAAAATGTCAACAAATATGAGTAACTTTGTTCTTTTAGTAGGCAAATGGTCATATTCCAAATGACTTGCTCTCAGTGTAAGTGACTTAATTCCAGTAAGGCCAATCTATAAAGTAGGTTTATGTCAGAGTAAGTCATTTACACTGAGAACAAGTCTTTTAGAATTGGACACAAAGTAATTAAAAGAAGGCAGTGGTCAGTGATAAAAGGGCTTGACGTGCTACAGTTTCAGTGATGGAAGACCTGAAGTGCTACAGTTAATACCTTGTGAGGGACTCTTTGTTAGTGATCAATCCATATTTGTATCTGTAGTAACAGACAGGCAAAACATTTTCTCACTGTCAGTAGAAGAATATCCACTACTACAATCCTAGTGCTACCTAGCCAAATATATGGATGTACAATCTATACCAGTCTACTATATTATTCCCCATTTGTGAGATGTGCTACAAAAAGATAAATAAATATGCCATTAACTTCACCAGCAGATCACTTCACTGCATAGCCTTTAGTAAGCTCAAATGATTAGAACTCCCAAACATTATTTATATACGCAGCTAAAAGTGACCTACAAAATAATTTATTATACAAACAAAATAAATAAAATAATAACTAAATAAATAAAACCTCCAGCTATCTTATAATTCATCAAATGACATTCTTCCACATGAAATGTATGGTTTATTGAAAGATCCATGTCAAAACAAAAAAAAAATCACAACTTTCTTGGCAATGCCATTTTGCCTATTTGTGTAGCTAGACTATACAATAGTCTATCATCATCTATTATGTAACTTCCCAATTTCAGTTTATTTAAAACCAGTTTGAAAATGTACATAAACCATTTCTGGCTATTTAGCTATCACACATATCCAGCATACATCTCCAGCTACTGATACATTGAATCAGCCTAAGAATTATAAAACCAAACTAACTGTAGACAATGTATAGAATATGCCTGGCAGGAAAACATTAATTACCTCCATTCATGCTACACAATACATAAAGCACATTTTAACTCACTTCAAGACAATTGGCAATATTCAAGGTGTGATTCTTCTCTGCATTTTATTCCACTGAGCAAAAATTTGTGGCTAAGGTTGCAAATAACACTATAGGAAGACACTTTTATTTCTGCAATTCATTATGATGTTAGTAACTGAGCCCTACCAATTTCACTTTTTTATTATAAATTCCATCTTCCATCAATGCTTTTGGAAAGTTACATATTTACTTGATAAATAATGAAGTCCAAAGCCCAATGCAAATGCTTTCTCACTGGCCACATTACTTAATCCCCATTCCCTTTCAATCTTCAGGTAACTCTTTCTCCCTTTCTTATTTTTCTGTCCATTACTTCATCTGTATGCAACAATTTGTGGAAATATTTTAAATTATTGTTAATATTATATATGGATAACCTCTGTGTGCTCTCTCCAATTTCCTTGTTTTCACTATCATATACACCATTCTTCAATGTGCTGCCTCCCTTCACTTTATCAACCTGCTTTCACTTCTCCTCCTAGCTCTAACTGTACTTTTCAGAGTTGTTAGGGTGCTGTTACTCTGCTGTCACCCGCCAACTGCACTGAAGGAACCATTGACTGATTCTGCCCCCCCCCCATCCCCTTTTACCTTACCAGCAATTCTACCTTAAACTGAAAGAAAGTACAAGCAATTTTGGGCCATGCCTGAGCAAGTCTGTCAAGGCAAGTGTTTTCGTGTTAAGAAGTATTGCAGAAACACTACTCCACGTGTTAAAATAAGGCTATAAAGGCTTAAAACTTCCTTCCCCTTCTTAGCAGAGTGCAATTTAATAGCTCATTCTTCTCACCCAGGGGAACAGGCTGCAATTACTCAAGTGCCAGCAAAAGGATTCAGTCTCATTTGCTTGATTAATTTGAAGCGCACCTTTTGCACTTGTTTCTGATCATGAAGGTGAACTGCCACAGCTTTAGCAATTAACCCTTTGAGATACATGCATACATATATATATATATATATATATATATATATATATATATATATGTATGGATTTACTTCATAATCTCGAAATATTGAAATCTCGAGTTTCAGTATCTTGAGACCATGAAGCCGAAAATCCATAAAGTCGAAACCCCAGAAGTGCAAAATTTAAAATCGCGACTTCTATACTAAACATACCGCACACATAGACACAAACATACACCTCCCTACACATATACAAACACAAACACCTACCCGACATACAAGCAGGGGGGAAAGCCCCCCTGCACCCCCCACCTCCCACGCTTAAATATACTAACAACAAGGTCGCACTACACAGACAAACACAAAAAAACACTATGCAGGCTACATTCCCATCACACACAAACATCGCACTAACAAAACACACGGACACACATTAAGGCCCCTACCCAAAACCTGTAAAACACAAGCACTTAACTACATCTCCAACTATCCACTCACACACCGTAACACCAAAACCATTAATTTAAAATCTCCGAACTTCGGGATTTTGAATTTCGCACTTCTGGGGTTTTGGTATTCTGCACTTTTGCCTTTCTGGTCTTGAGCTACTGAAATTCTGGATTTCAATAGTTTGAGATTTTGAAGGGAACCCATATATAGATATATATAGATATTAATATATATATATATATATATATATATATATATATATATATATATATATATATATATGATATATGTATGTATACATATATAAATATATATATATATATATATATATATATATATATATATATATATATATATATAGAAAGAGAGAGAGATATATATATAGATATAGATATAGATATAGATATAGATATAGATATAGATATGTATGTACTTTTTTGTCAGACCACTAATGTGGTTGGACTGTGTTGCCTGTATATCCCCTGCATCCACCTTGAACACCTTCACAGATTGATTCCAACTGGGGGAAGTGTGTCTCGCTTCATTCCCCACCCACCTCCCAGGCTCTCTGATTTATACATCACTGCCCCCACTGTCTTCCTACATGGGTTGTGCCTACAAATGGTCTGTTGTGATTAGTGTACTACCCCAGTAAACACACTAAATAATGACATTAGTGTACTACCCCAGTAAAAACATTAATCACATCAGTGTACTACCCCAGTAAACACACTAAACAATCACATCAGTGTACTACCCCAGTAAACACATTAAATAATGACATCAGTGTACTACCCCAGTAAACACATTAAATAACAACATCAGTGTACTGCCCTGGTAAACACATTAAATAATGACATCAGTGTACTACCCCAGTAAACACACTAAATAATGACATCAGTGTACTACCCTGGTGAACACACTAAATAATGACATCAGTGTACTAACCCAGTAAATGCACTAAATAATGTCATCAGTGTATTACCCCAGTAAAAACATTAAATTATCACATCAGTGTACTACCTCAGTAAACACACTAAACAATCACATCAGTGTACTACTCCAGTAAAGACATTAAATAATGACATCAGTGCACTACCCCAGTAAACACATTAAATAATGACATCAGTCTACTATCCCAGTCTTCTTCTTTTGGCTTTTTCTCGGTTAGGGGTCACCACAGTGGATCACCTGTCTGCTCATGATTGGCAGTGGAGTTTTACAGTGTCAAGCTGCCAACCTGGCACCCAACCTTCCACAGAAGGCATACTCATGCACACACTCACACCTAGGGCCAATTTAGAGTTTCCAATCCACCTACAGCATGTCTTTGGGATGAAACCGGAGCACCAGGAGGAAACCCACGCGACCACAGGGAGGACATGCAGACTCCGCACAGAAGGCACCCCAGCAGAGAATCGAACCGGAGAACCTCTTGCTGTGAGGTGGTAACACTAACCGCTGCACCACCGTGGCCACCCATTGGTGTACTACCCCAGTAAACACACTAAATAATGACATCAGTGTACTATCCCAGTAAACATACTAAATAATGACATCAGTGTACTACGCCAGTAAACACACTAAATAAAGACATCAGTGTATCACCTCAGTAAACATACTAAATAATGACATCAGTGTACTACCCCAGTAAACACACTAAATAATAGCGTTGGTGTACTACCCCAGTAAACACACAAAATGTTATTTATTTATTTATTTATTTTATTTCTTTTATTTTACATTTGATGACCGGGCTAGTCCAACTGGATATATGTTCATTTTCAGTGGAGGCCAGGGGAGAAAAGCTCCACATACAGATAAAAATTTACAAAGACATTGGTACATTACAAAGTTTTGGCAATCATTTCATTTAATTGGATTTAGCTTATTAACAAGAAAAAAACCTAGTGCACAGCAGTTATGGATATTCATACAAAATATGTACAATGACACTATTAAGCTGTAAAGTCACACAAAAAGCCACACAAGAATCCCAGTCTGTAACAGCTGAGGTTATTCATACAAAATATGTGCAAAGACACTATTCAACTGTAAAGTAACATACTCATTATTGTCAATAGAAAAGAAACAAGCTCATACAGGTAAGAAGATTAGTGTCTAGGGACAGGTTAAGCAGTTAGTCTGGGTTAATACACGGGCATAACCAGTGTGATTTAAGGGGGTCTATATGACAGTATCGAATGGACTTAATAGCAAATGTTATTTAGTGGATCCGATACTGTCAAAATGACAAAACAGCGAAGTCACAGAACATCAGATTTTTCCCAGGGAAAGAATTCAGTGGGCCGTCTTTGGGACTTTGCCATTTCCTCCACGATGGTGCGATCTCGTAGTTGGTATATTTAAGTAGGGGTGGTGTGGGGGGGTGATGCTCCCCACTTAAATTTGTGTTTAAGTTTTTTTTTTTTTTTTTTTTTATTACAGACCAGAGAATTTTTTCCCTTGGAAAAAATTTGCTGCTCCATTTGTTTGATATTTTGTTGTTAAGATATTATCGGTACGATGAAATAGTGTTCGCTATTTTCATCGTACGATAATATAATATAGACGCATTTAAGGTAGGGTTTTAATTTGCTTTTAAGTAGGTTAGTTGAGGATAGGGAGGTTAGTTAAATAGGGATGGTGTTCTAGGTTTTACCCACTGTATTAGAGAACAATGAGTCACCGGCCGAATTATTGGTTTTAGCTATTTGTACCAGTAGTTTGTTCGATGAGCGAAAGGTTTTGAGATTATTATAGGGAGTGATTAGGTTAGTGAGTACTGATATATTTGTAGGTTGATACAGGATCTTATGGGCTACTATCAGTTGGTTCAATAGTATTAGATTTGGCGATTCTAACCAGCCTAGTTGATTAAGATTGTTACAATGATGGGTTCTATAGGTTGATCCAGTTGCAAACCTGCCAATATTGTTGCAGGAGGTAGTCAGCTTGTTCAGATTGCTTTTACATAGTTTGGTATAGATAGGAGAGGCATATAGTAGGGTTGAGATAAGGTGGGTAGGAACAATAGTGGTCCTGGCTAGTGGAGTCAGAAAGGGTTTGATCCTGTAGAGGGAAGCTAATTTTTTTTTCACAGTTTTTATTGTGTTATTAATATGAGGCTCAAAGGTGAGGTTATTATCAATTAGTACCACAAGTAGTTTTGTGGTAGGATCAGAAGATATGATAATTCTGTTGCTAGATGTTATAGTAAAGTTCAGTGGGGAGGCCCTTTGGTTGGGGGGGTGAATAGTAGCATTTTTGTTTTTTTGGGGTTCAAGATTAGACATCAGTTTAAGAGCTATTTTTCAACTATGCTAAAGGTGTTTTGAGTTAGGGACTGAAGTTGAGATGGGGCAGTGGCTGAACATACTTGTGTGGAATCATCTGCATATTGGATACAGGTAGCTTGAGGTCATTTGTAAAGATAGGGAAGAGGAGGGGGCCCAATATTTAGCCTTGAGGGACACCAAGGGAAACTGGGAGGTGGAAAGACAAGTTACGTTCCCATAATACAGCCTGTTGCCTGTTATTTAAATAGGACTGGAATCATTGTATAGCAAGTGCATCCAATGACAGGTTTTTAAGTATGTTTATGAGGAGGTGGTGGTTAACCATGTCAATTGTTTTTGACAGATCAATAAAGAGGGCTGAGGATAGAGTGTCATTATTTCAATTTCTTTTAATACAGTCGGTAAAAGATAAGAGAGCAGAGGTGGTGCTATGAAATGGTCTAAAGCCATGTTGACAGGTGGCTAGTAAGTTGTTTTCTAGTAAGTAGCTTAAAGGTTGCTTATGAATGCATTTCTCCATTATTTTTGCCAATGGAGATAGTATGGATATTGGTCTGTAGTAGATATCTCTTTGGAGTTACCACCTTTATGCAGGGAGATAATATGTGAAACTTTCAAGATTGATGTGATGGTTCCTTCAGAAATAGTTCTATTAATGAGGATGGATATGGGGTAGTCTATGGCTTTTGCTGATTTTTGCAGGTATTCTGAAGGTAGTAGGTCTGCAGAGAGTATGGCGGGTTTGAGTTTCTGAATTAGGGTACAGACAAGGGATGTGGGAACAGGTTGAAAATGAAATAGAAGGGGGCTGTTGGAGATAGCAGTGGTAGAGGATATGGTGCCATGGGGTAGCTGATTAGCAAGGGATTGAATGTTCTGTGTGAAAAAATTGTTAAAAGAGTTGGCTATTTGGTTGTGATTGTTGTGATCAGAGTCTGAGGGAGTAGGTGTGCTTGAGCGACCTGGGTGTAAGAGGTTATTGATACCTGACCAGAATTTCTGAGGATTATTTTGGTGAGTTTGTTGAAGCTGACAGTAATAGTTTTTTTATTAGACAATATGTCTTTTTGTGTTTCGTTTCTTAGCTGTCTGAACTTTAATTGTTCTGTAGGGCTTTTTGTTGCATGCCAGCTGGGCCAGAGTTTATTTCTATGGGGGATTTTTTGTTTGGTAGTTTTGGACAGCCATGGGGCTGGTTTAGTCCTAATTCTAATTGTGCGTGTTGGGGCATGACAGTCTAGAATGGCTAAGAATTTTGAGTTAAAGTATTTATTTGACTGCATCATCTAATGGGAGGTGTTTCAGAGGTGACCAATCACAAGTTGTAAGTTCTAATTGGAAGCTGTCAGGGTTAACATTTTTATTAGTCCTTATTGTCCTATAAATGGTTGGGTTTGGAATATCAGTCTTATACCTAATTAAAAAGGTGAGTGAGTGGTCACTTATATCTTCCATGAGGGTGCCTGTTTTGCAAGTTTGTTGGTGACTGTTAGTAAGACTCCAGTCTAGGGTGCTTTCCTTGTTATTAAGTTTGTTGGTTCTGGTAGGGGATGTGATGGTTTGAGTAAAACCATATAGGTTAATATGAGTCGAAGGCTGTTCAGATGAACAAGACTTCCAGTTTACAATAAAATCACCAAGTACTATGGTTTCTTGTGGGTAGTTGGTTGAGAGCCAACTGAGGATAGCTACTAATGTGCTAGTATTATTAGCTAGGGGAAGATAGTTACAGATGATATATATGGATTTGGATTTATTGAGCTGAATCTTGGAAATAAGAATTTCAGCATTACTAGATAGTGGAGGTTTGGAGTCTATTGAGATAACTTGTAGTCCAGATTTGTATATTATAGCTACTCCTCCACCTTTCTTAGTGTTACAGTTGAGTCTCAGGATATTATAGCCAGGGGGAATAACTACATTGTCTTGTATTGATGGCTTGAGCCATGTTTCAGTAGGACAGAGGATGTCAAATGCATAAACATCCATAAGGGCATGTAGGTGAGCAATTTTATTATTTATACTTCGAACATTAAGTTGAACTATCAGGAGAGAGTTTGGGGGCCTGGTAAGCAAGTGTGTGTTATAAGGAGTTGGTGTGTCAGGCTTTGTGGTTGTGCTACAGTTTGGACCAGGGTTTGGGTGTATATCCCCATCTATAAAGGAGTGAACCAGTATTCCCATGGTGAGTTGTAAAGGTTACATATTAGGTTTTGGGATTTCCTGGCTCTTGGGCTATAATATGTGATGTGAGTGAGTCTATGAAACTTGGCTGATAAATACTTTGATGGACAGGATGTGTTATTATGGCTATGAGGGAGTATAAGTGTTAGAGTAGAGGTTTGCTTAATGGGGTTGTGAAATTCTAGATAGTTAGGGTGTTCATAGAAAGTGAGTAGGTAAGGCATAGTTAGAATAGTTAGGAGTGAAAATAAGAGTAATGGTTTATGGTATGTTAGGGTATTTGAAGGTGGCATTGTAGAATAAATTATGTGTATGTGAATATACAGGGTTAAATACATATAGTTTACTAAGGTGATGGTACAGGAATTATGTTTATGTTACTTTTCTGGGATAGGTATAGATAGTTTAGCAAGGTGATGACTAGTGGGAAGTGGGTATTAGCACTTTAAGGGGTTGGAGCATGTGACTGGTGGTAATGAAGGGTGAGTGGTTAAGGGTGTATAAATCTAGAGGCACTTGGGGCAGGTGGTAATTGGAGGCAGGGTAGGGGAGCGGAGTGAGCCCACAGGGTGAATGGAGTGGGTAGAGCCACAGAAGGAGTGAGCCCTAGGAGAACAATCAGTAGTGCTGATTGCTAAGGTAAGTTTAGGTGGGGAAAGGTACTAGAAAAGATAGTAGGGAGAATAAATAATGACTAAATAATGACATCAGTGTACTACCCTGGTAAACACACAAAATAATGACAATGTAGTATACCAATAAACACACTAAATAATGACATCAGTGTATTACCCCAGTAAACACACTAAATAATGACATCAGTGTACTACCCCAGTAAATACACTAAATAATGACATCAGTGTACTACCCCAGTAAACACACTAAATAATAACATCAGTGTACTACCGCAGTAAACACACTAAATAATGACATCAGTGTACTACCCCAGTAAACACACAAAATAATGATGTCAGTGTACTAACTCGGTAAACACGCTAAATAATGACATCAGTGTAGTACCTCAGTAAACATACTAAATAATGACATCAGTGCACTACCCTGTTAAACACACAAAATAATGACATCAATGTAGTATCACAGTAAACACACTAAATAATGACATCAGTGTACTACTCCAGTAAATGCACTAAATAATGTAATGAAGATGAAACACTGTAACACAAGCTAAAAAACTATAAAACTTTAGTTTTATAGTCTTTTTAGCCTGTGCTGCAGTGTTTCATCCTTCTTACTATTTATTGGTTTTCTTCTACTACTTATATCTGAGTTCAGAGGATGTTCATTCACAGCGGATTACCTATTTCTTTTTTGCAAACTAAATTATGTCATCAGTGTACTACCCCAGTAAGCATACTAAGTAATGCGATCAGTGAACTACCCGAGTAAGCAAACTAAATAATGTTACACATTTTTTCAGACTTAAAAATACAACTACATAGTTTAATTGCACAATAAAAGAAACAAGTGATATTTACAAGTAAAACAATGCACTTGCGCATGAATATATGTGTAATCTATAACAAATGGGTAAAATAGCTAGCTAGTTAGGGCATTTTGGTAGTTTTTATTTTATTATTTTTATTTTACATTTGTTGACCGGGCTAGTCTAGCTGGATATATGTCCATTTTCAGTAGAGGCCTGGGGAGAAAAGCTCCACACATAACATAACCAAGACAGATAGACAAATTGTTAATAAAGACTTACACATAAAAATATACATTTAAATCAACTAGTTAATAAAATCAGTATACATTAAAGGAAGTCAAAAGTTTAAACTATTATACAATGTTCTGTCGATTTCAAAGCAAGTTTACCTAATACATATGGTTATGAAGTAAGGCATCAGCCATGTAGATTACAGTAAAAGCTCGGAAGGTAAGAGAAGTAGAAGGAGTATGAAGGAAAGAAAAATAATGACACAAGGCTAGAGTCAGTAAGTAAGAGAGGAGAAGAAAATAGACAGTCAAGACGAGGTGGGAGAGATAGTAGAAGTAGGTCAGAGCATAGGAGGACGGCAGGGAAAAGAAACAGGGTAGAAGTTAGTTTTCAGGCAAAATGATGGGTTAAAGGTTAGGAGAGAATAGGGAGAGGGAAGTTAGCCTGGAGTAGTACAAGAACAGAGCCAGTGGTTTTGGAAATGTAGTTTGATTTGTTGTTTGAAGAGAGGTAGGGATGAGATTAGTGTTAACTCTTTAGGCAGCAATTTCCAGAATGAAATCAAGATGTATTCAAGATGAGCTCTATTGCAAAAACAAGCACAAAAGATCAAACCATTATAGGTAACTAAGATTATAGTATAAAATAGGTGATTTAGTCATGTATTCTCTCTGTACATAAACTGCATTCGTATTTTAACATAAAACAGATAATAAGGTGAGATCTGAACTTAGTATAATAAGCAAATTTCTGGCATCCTCCAAGTAGTGGCTCTACTTGGAAGCTATTTTGGTAAAAGAGTTTTCATTTGTGGCTATCTCAATATTAAGCTTCTTCTACATTAGTTTTCTTTAATTATGTGTCATTAGTGAATGATTTATTTTAAATATTCATGGTTAAAAAGAAGACAATACTCCTGGTAGATGAGTTTAAAGTAAGGGAAGCTAGTAACAAGGTAGTACTGGCTATTACATGTAACCAGTTCACTTTTTAGTGCCAAACAAAGACATGAAATGGAATACTTTTTATTTCTGCTTTTCCCAGTCTGATTGTATTTGAAGTGAAGATAAGATGACTTGATAACCTATAACAGTGTTTAAATTGCTGAAGTACCTAATTCGCACAAACTTTGACATGTCTTTTAAATGTCACCATCATAATGATTGAAATAACCAGATACCTGGGTGGAAGGTTTGGGCCATAATCAAATTTAGTCGGTCACTTACTAGGGCATCAGGATGTTAGGCAGTACCATAGGTTACAGATGACATTTTAGTAATAGTGACTATAAGCTCACTATGATGTAGACAGCAAAAGAGGGATCTAGTCTCCACTGAAAATCTTGCATAAATCTATTAAATCTTAGTAGTAGTGGGCCAACTGTTTACAATGTATCCTTAATTACAAAAGATCATTTTAAGCTCATAAATAGAAAAAAGAAAAATGCATAATCAGTCATTAGAACTCAAACCCTGAAACTGATTGGAAAATGCTGTTTATCAATTTATTCTAAACCCACTTAGCAAAAATAATTGGTAGGTCAATAGCAATATTATTATCCGAATTCTAGAATAAGAAGTGTTTGGGGTTGCTTGGAAGTGTCAGAGAGTCTCAGATTTCCTTTGTGGAAATTTCTGTGGGAATGGAAGGTGTATTGAGTGGTTCACTGAAGAATGGTCACTGCATGGAACAGGCTGGTAAAATGGAACAGGACAAATATTGGATGAATATTTTAAGAACTGACTGGAAACACACTACATGAACTAATGAATGGTATTCTAGCAAAACTGGATGGGCATTGTTGCCCGTGCTTGAAGTATTGATATGTGTGTATGTAATGATGGAAATATACTTATAAGAAATAAGAAACTAGAAGGGGCTCATAATTTAAAGTCTATGGACTGTATAAACATGCTTGGAAGGAGCTAATAATAAGAATAAGCATTACAACTTGTGTTCTCTCAAATAACTAAGCAACAGCTTAAAAACACACACACACAGACACACACACATACACACAATAGTTATGTAATGTATGATTTTAGTAAATCTAAACATGAAATATGTAATCGTCATATAAGATGAAGCAGTCTGCTGAATTTAGATATTAAAGACAGGATTTAATAACATGGGCTTGTGTATAGTAACACCAAAGAAAGCAGCCACACCAGACCGGTATCACCAGGGCAAAAGCACAAACTCACGATAAGGCACTGAATACAAATTTATTTTCTTTTTCATACAGTAATTGTTACGCTCTCATTCCTTTCCTTTTTCATACAGTAATTGTTACGCTCTCCTTCCTTTCCTTTTTTCATACAGCAATTGTTACGCTCTCCTTCCATTCTTAAAAGTTTTTTAAGAATGTTAAACTAGTCATTATTTCATTTAAATGTAATAATATAATTGATTGATTGAATTCATTTAGGGGTGGGTATTTAAACTGTGAAATTTTGGATGTGTTTTATCTGATGAAGTCGCTTTCCAAGACGAAAACGTGTGTTGTGCTTGTTGCTTAAGTTTTGCACATTATATGTTGGTTAAAAGTTTTTTAAGAATGTTAAACTAGTCATTATTTCATTTAAATGTAATAATATAATTGATTGATTGAATTCATTTAGGGGTGGGTATTTAAACTGTGAAATTTTGGATGTGTTTTATCTGATGAAGTCGCTTTCCAAGACGAAAACGTGTGTTGTGCTTGTTGCTTAAGTTTTGCACATTAATGAGAGCGTAACAATTACTGTATGAAAAAAGGAAAGGAATGAGAGTAACAATTACTGTATGAAAAAAGGAAAGGAATGAGAGCGTAACAATTACTGTATGAAAAAAGGAAAGGAATGACAGCGTAACAATTACTGTATGAAAAAGGAAAGGAATGAGAGCGTAACAATTACTGTATGAGAAAAGAAAAGGAATGAGAGCGTAACAATTACTGTATGAAAAAAGGAAAGGAATGAGTGCATAACAATTACTGTATGAAAAAAGAAAAAGAATGACAGCGTAACAATTACTGTATGAAAAAGGAAAGGAATTAGAGCGTATCAATTACTGTATGAAAAAAGGAAAGGAATGGGAGCGTAACAATTACTGTATGAAAAAAGGAAAGGAATGAGAGTGTAACAATTACTGTATGAAAAAGGAAAGGAATGAGAGCGTAACAATTACTGTATGAAAAAGGAAAGGAATGAGTGCGTAACAATTACTGTATGAAAAAAGGAAAGGAATGACAGCGTAACAATCTATTGTATGAAAAAAGGAAAGGAATGAGCGTAACAATTACTGTATGAAAAAAGGAAAGGAATGACAGCGTAACAATTACTGTATGAGAAAAGGAAAGGAATGAGAGCGTAACAATTACTGTATGAAAAAAGGAAAGGAAGGAGAGCGTAACAATTACTGTATGAAAAAGGAAAGGAATGAGAGCGTAACAATTACTGTATGAAAAAGGAAAGGAATGAGAGCGTAACAATTACTGTATGAAAAGGAAAGGAATGAGAGCGTAACAATTACTGTATGAAAAAGGAAAGGAATGAGAGCGTAACAATTACTGTATGAGAAAAGAAAAGGAATGAGAGCATAACAATTACTGTATGAAAAAGGAAAGGAACGAGAGCGTAACAATTACTGTATGAAAAAGGAAAGGAATTAGAGCGTATCAATTACTGTATGAAAAAAGGAAAGGAATGGGAGCGTAACAATTACTGTATGAAAAAGGAAAGGAATGACTGCGTAACAATTACTGTATGAAAAAAAGGATAGGAATGAGAGCGTAACAATTACTGTATGAGAAAAAGGAAAGGAATGAGCTTAATTACTGTATGAAAAAGGAAAGGAATGAGAGCGTAACAATTACTGTATGAAAAAAGGAAAGGAATGAGAGTGTAACAATTACTGTATAGGAAAGGAATGAGAGCGTAACAATTACTGTATGAAAAAAGGAAAGGAATGAGAGTGTAACAATTACTGTATGAAAAAAGGAAAGGAATGACAGCGTAACAATCTATTGTATGAAAAAAGGAAAGGAATGAGCGTAACAATTACTGTATGAAAAAAGAAAAGGAATGAGAGCGTAACAATTACTGTATGAAAAAAGGAAAGGAATGAGTGCATAACAATTACTGTATGAAAAAAGAAAAAGAATGACAGCGTAACAATTACTGTATGAAAAAGGAAAGGAACGAGAGCGTAACAATTACTGTATGAAAAAAGGAAAGGAATGAGAGTGTAACAATTACTGTATGAAAAAAGGAAAGGAATGACAGCGTAACAATTACTGTATGAAAAAAGGAAAGGAATGAGAGCGTAACAATTACTGTATGAGAAAGGAAAGGAATGACAGCGTAACAATTACTGTATGAAAAAGGAAAGGAATGAGAGTGTAACAATTACTGTATAGGAAAGGAATGACAGTGTAACAATTACTGTATGAAAAAAGGAAACTAGAAGGAATCATAATTTAAAGTCTATGGAATGTAGAGCGTAACAATTACTTGGAAGGAAATAATATGAGAATAACAATTACTGTATGAAAAGGAAAGGAATGAGCTTAAATAATTACACAGAAAAAGACACATACATTTGTAATGTATGATTTTAGTAAATCTAGACATAAATTTGTGCTTCATCCTATAAGGTGATACCGGTCTGGTGTGGCTGCTTTCTTTGGTGGTACTAGTTTACTTGCAGCAGTTTCTTTGGAGGTATTCCTTGTGTATAGTAACACTACTGTCTTAAATGACATTCACTACATTGAACATCAAGGGGAAGTGTGATGATTTTCTTATATAAGTAAATATGCCTAACAAGTCACGTAATTGCTTTAACTTGAATTGTAGTGTTTGCAACCCATCTTGACCATATATAATACTTAAGCTGTTACCAATGTAATTAATGTTTTATACATGACATCAAACTGACAAAGTTGTTCAAGGGAAACAATAGAAGCCTGAACTAGGAATGTTACAGAATGTAACAATCACATTCTGAACAAATAGTATTACATTGACAATAGTCACTCAGTTTTACCTTTGCTGATTATACAAAATAGAATGTTGCCATTTAAATTTAAAAACTTTCAGTATATACCATAAAATGGCAATTTATAAATATGGAAAGGGAATTTGTAATCATTAATCACAATAAGTTAATTTGTTGTTTTAACCTATAATTTCACTCATTTTATACTGAGAAATGACAGACATGAAAATTCTTATGTATAGGAAATGGGGGGAAGAGGGAGGCACTGATAATTAAAATGCACTAACTTTCATCAATGTTCACGTAAAACAAACTTGATGCTTTAAGTAACTTAGCAACAAACAAAGTGATTACTAAAATGCTGGCAAATAATGAAAAATAACTTGTGATATATCCAGTAAAGTATATTGTATTAGAAAAATTAGGTATAATTATTATTACCATCTGTTTGTATTAAGTAATAAGTTTTGATATACTTCATCAATAAGGGTGAATATGTTAAATAACTGTGTGCTACAATCTTTTACTGAGGTTTTATATGTGATACATCCTACTTTACTATGATTGAATTGCTTGTCTTTTTTCTTTCATGTAAATATTAATTTCTTATACAATAAGTATACCTTTATATTGTATTAGAATTCTGTCTAATCTGCAATGGTACAACATCTGTTCAAAATAATATAAATATTGCTTATTCCTTTTACAAATATTGTCCATATGATAATTTGATTTATGGAGCTCAGATGTTCTGGATTGTCAAGGTATGAGTGATAATCTGATGGGCTTAGGTTTATCCATCAGATTAGGAATGATTTTCATTCCATGGCTAGTGCAGATATAGGTTTTGTTAACAATTATTAATTTAAATTTGTTATTTCACAAAAAAACATTTTTAGTATGCCTGACCAAAACATTACTTTATTGGTAAACAACTCAAAGTATAAAACTGATAATTTCCTTTAAAAGCTCAAACATATGCTTTATAGTTATCAGAGGAAAATGTTTAATAGTTACAATAAAACAAAAATGCATAGTCTAAATAGCCTAAGATGGTTTAACTTTATTATCTTTAAATACCAGTGGCTTAAACAATCATAGCAATAGATCAAATCTACTGAAATATTTAAAACTGAACAAAACACAAATTGTCTTTCTTCAAGAAACTTATTTCAAAACAAATAACAATCACAAATGGAATCCTAATGAATATATGATATTGGCACAATCCACTTATAAGACAAAGACAAAATTGGTAACAGTTTTATGAAAAACAATTATGATTAACCCAGAAATCATTTATAAGTATGAAGATAAAGAATGTCTTATGGCATTAGTAAGAGTTAAATGTAATAACAAAGTATGGACCCTAGCCAATCTATACTGGTTCCCAGGCATTGGAACAGGAACTGTTAAAAACACTTGGATTTTATTCCCAATAATTATAAAGGCAACTTAATGTTAGGAGGAGATTTAAACTGTATATTTGATATTTCTGAAACTACAAATAAAACACCACTGTGTACATCTGCTGTATCAAAAGCTTTAAACAAGTGGGTAGAATCATTTCATCTTGCAGATATTTTCAAATTTAAAGAAGATAAATCTTTGTTGTTTTCCCACCAAGATAACAGATTTGATACCCAAACTAGAATAGATAAAATATTTACTGCCCATGACTTACACTCTAAAATCATTAATTTCTCGCTCATACCCTGCACCTTTTCAGACTACAATTCACTGATACTAAAACTTCAAAATGGGTACAAATCATTAATCTTTAACGCCAGAATTCCAGCATATAAAACTAAAATTAAAGAGTTCACACCCTAGTTATTATCTGAATTACACTTCTTCTTAGATATTAATTACACCACAGAGCTAAATAAAATAATGATAAAAGACTCCTTAAAAGCTTACATATGTGGTAAAACCCTAACTTGGTATAAAAAAATCAGAGAATGAGATTCTGAATTAATAGATCTGCAATCCAAACTTTTGTCAGTAAAAGCTGAAAAAAATCAAAATCATTTGGAGATGAAAAAGGAAGTAGAAGTATTAAGCAATAAATACAATGACATTCTAACACATAAAACTAGTTTAGCTTTAGAAAAACTAAAAATTAATACCTTGGCCACTTATCCCAAATATCTACATAATTTATCCACAAAAATCAAAACACAATCAAAAGTTAATAACATTAAAAGTATCTTCCATGAAAAGAAAGGGAAAAATGTCTCATATCTAGGTGACATTCTTGATGCCTATAGAAATCACTATATGGAACATTTCCAAAAAGAAGATATACATATCGATCAATTAAATTTAGATGAAAAATGTTCTAATATAAAAAAAAAAACAGAAAAATTAAAACTAGATCTGCAAGCATCCATATCCTACAAAGAAATTACATCTACAATAAAAGAGGGTAAAAAAATAAAGCTCCAGATATGGATGGCATAATTATGGAAATATATAATTTTTTTCCTTCAAAGATACTATCCCTCTTCCATAAAACTCTATTAGAAATTCAGTCACAAGCTTTAATACCACCCTCTTGGAGATATTCCTTAATCACACCAACCCTAAAGGAAAACAAATCCCCAAACCTCTGTACCTCATATACACCTATATCATTATTAAATAATGACTATAAGATATTTATGACAATATTAACTAACAGAATGAAAATACTCCTATCCAAAACAATAAATAATGATCAAACTGGATTTATATATCATAGACACACCCATGACAATATTGAAAGGATAATTTCTCTTATAGATTATGTTAATAAAGAAAATAAAGAAACACTCATAATTGGCTTAGACATAAACAAATCCTTTGATTCCCTAAATTGGGACTATTTATTCAAAATCGTAATGCTATTTGAATTTCCTGCATCCTTTATTCATCTCCTAAAGAATATATATACAAATAATTTAGCGTATGTCAAGTTAGGTCCTTTTACCTCTGAATCGATACATATAACAAAAGGCACTAAACAAGGATGTCCCATGTCACCTATTCTATTTGCTCTGGCTATTGAAATATTGGCAGATTCAATTTGTAAAAATATAAAAATCAAAGGAACAGATGTTTATGAACAATAACATTCTGAAGTAATGCTAATGCAAATTTCACATGACTTAAGGACTCCATTTCAATAAATCAAAATCAAAATTTTAATTTTTAAGTAAAAAAGAACTGCAGACTAAGGGGGAATCACATCATAGGGAAACAAGGATCTACCTTATAATATCTAGAACTTGAGTAATGCAAAGATAATAATTAATTAGTCTCAAAAATGTCAGTGATATCATCAATACAATTAAAATCACTGTGGAAAATTGGAACAAAATAAAATTAACATTTGAAGATAGACTAAGTTTAATAAAAATGGCTTCACTGCCCAAGATCCTATATATAGCCTTGGCAATACAACTGTTACCAGAAAGGAATATACTTAAAGAAATAAATTAATGCCTAATAAAATTTTTATGGTTTCCCAAAGGAAACAGAATAGCTTTAATACATCATATCAGACCATGGAAACAGGGAGGATTAAACTTTCCTGATATAGAAACATATATAAAAGCATCAATATCTAAAACAATCTCAGATTGGATAAGTCTAAATTAGTCTGCAAATTATAAAGAATTACTAACTGTACTATCAATAAATGAATTTGATTTACAAAAAAAATTCAAATAACAGATAAAAATAATTTGCCATGACACATATTATGTATTAGTATGCAATATAACATAACTAAACCCACAAAAACTAGTATGATTAATTATTACATTGACTCATTTAGGGAAATTATTAATGCAAATATAGATTTAAAAATCTGGTTTGATCTTTGAACACCATTTATAGTCACAAAGAACTTTCCACATAAAATATGTAGAGAAATTATAAATTCCTGGGAACAGAAAGGATTTGTTTGTTGGCTCCAATGTATCAAAAAACTAAAAGTTTTAGATATGCAAGTAATAAAAACAACATACAAAATTCCACAACAGGACTGACTAACTTTACCGAGTATTCTGCCATATTTGCAAGATTTAAGTAGAATAATTAACAATTCTTCATTTAAAAATATACCTAAATTTACGAAATACATGTATGAAATCATATATAATGACTTTGACATGGGAAACAGTATTTCAAAATTTTACAAAATATTGATAAACTATAAAACAGTTCTATATTATGGGATTGAAGAGACTTTTCTTTGAACGCATAATATTCAAACCCAAAACATTGAAAACACTAAATTGCAAAAGGCCACATCCGCAAATTTTTTTCCTAGGGAAAAAATTCAGTTGGTCATTCTTGCAGTTTGCCCTTTTCCCCAACGTTGAGCGATCTCGGACTTGGTATATTTAGTTAGGCTGTGTGTGGGGGAACAGACCCCCATGTCAGGGGTGTGTGGGGGGGCAAAGCCCCCTACTTGATTAGGATCGTGAAGTATGTGTTGTTTATTTGTGGCCCAGTGAATTTTTTCCCTAGGAAAAAATTTGTGGACATGGCCATTCGCGGTTTAGTGTTTTCAATGTTTTGGGTTCAAATATTACACATTTGAAGAAAAGTCTCTTCGATCGCGTAATATAAACCCTATAAAACAACACCCAAAACTCACATTGGAAATATATAACAAAAGGACACTCAATGCAGTTAACTGAAAATATTAAAACAAATATCTTATTATCAATAAAATGTACATCCTTTACACAATAGTGGAAAGTTTTTAATTGGAAATGCTTGCACAGAGCATTCTTTACCCCAGACAGAATCAGTAAAATTAGTTCTTCCATAAAAGGAATATGTTGGAGATGTGAGCAAGTACATGATGCAAGACTGGAACCACATTTTCTTTGATTGTGTTAAAATTAAGCCATTTTGGAATGGTATTATTAACTTTATACAAGCTTTCCTTAATGAATCATTTTATTTAACTAAAGGTCTTGTATTATTAAATGTGAACAAAGGTCCTCATTTGAATAGGTCAAACATGTATCTAGTATGGACTATACTTGCAATTTCAAGGACATGTATAACAAGAAGATGAAATACAAACACAATACCAACTTTGGAAGACTTCTACAGACTACTGAAGACCACAGCAGTATTTGAAATTAAAATTAAAAAACTAAGAATTTATCCAAAGCCATTTATCAACAATCCTTGGGGAAAGGTCTTATCATTGATTGACACTATGCAATGATTTATCAGACACTCTGATAATGGATTGGACATACTTATAAAGTAACTGTATACATTAAGATCTGTTATAGTGTCAGGCTAATGTAAATAGTGTACATAGTTATTTAAGATGTTATGTATAAATACTATGGAATTCATTCAACTGTATTTGAAAAATAAAAAAAATTGAAAAAAAAATAATTATAGAATAAGTGCTAATGGTTTTCTGTTATGAGGGACTTAGCTACCTCTAAGATTTCAAGATGAAAACTTTAGCATATTCCATGAAATGGCAACACTTAAATTCTGAATTGGACTTTATAAGTAAGGATACTCCATTTTTATTTATATCTGTGCCTGCTTTAGTAAATGTCTATGATAATAACTCAATATCTGCAAAGATTTTCCTCTTACATAACAATGTATGTAAATGCTTACAAGCTGTCTCATAGTTCAAGAAAAAAAACAATAGAATGGAAAGCAACATAGAAAAGTTTATATCAAACTATCATGAAACTACTTTATCATGAACATGGATTTTTTAACACCCAATTTCTGCATTTAAGGAACTTTTTACATTCTGGTTTACATACCCAGAAGATTGTTTAACTGTTTCTGCACATTTTGTTAGGGTAAGTGTTCTTTGTGCATCTTGACTATGTAATGGACTACTAGATGCATGCAAAGAGTATGTGTATGTACGTTATGTGATTTATTTATGAAAGTACAGACTTTGTATGACAGAAGAAAATAAGATGTTTCTAGCAAGAATGTTCCATTTATCCATGTGTTATTGGATATTATACAATGATTGGCCATAAACATTCAAAAATGAGCATGCTGATTGGTTAGCCCAACCAGCGTGCCTGTTGTAAATCGAGCATACACCAATGGAAAAAAGTCTGATCCCTGGTCTTTTTTCTATTAATATATGCTACAGAAACTCTGCTTTGTTTTTTAAACAAATAAATAAACTTACAAAAAACAAAGACAAAAACAATGAGAAAGAGACACATGAGGCAGAGACAAATGCAAGGATAATCAGGTATGTTATGCAAAACTAGAGAAACATACCTGATTATCATAGGTTCATAGGTTCATGCTAGGCTACCTGTCCTAGGGCATTTATAAGCCTGGCCAGAGTATGTTTGGCTTTTGCCACCCATTTTAAATTAATTTTGCTATGCCCTTTTTTGAGGTTAGTATACAGTGCCTCTGTCTAACAGTGACAAAGAAGTGATACCCGGGGTAAGCCTATGATCTCCCATCCACTCATCAATATTTTCTAACCACTTTGGCCACGTGGTTGTCAAATGAGAGACTGCTATCAACTTGGGTCCCCAGGTCCCTAATTACTTCTTCTGTACTTAATGGATTACCACCTATGTGGTAATTTGTGGACACTTTGTTTTTGACAAAGGGGATGACTATACACTTTTTGGCATTCTGTCCCATCTCTTCCATATGTTGAAATTCTCCTGATTTCATTTTTTTAATAAAAAACAAAACAAAAAAAAAAGCAACAGAGATCACCCTTTCTCTATTGCTTACTTTACACATCACTGATGTACTGCGTAAGCATGGGAATGAAAGTCCAATATGCATGTGCAGTACATCAAGAAAGCCCCAGTATATGGAAGAGCAGCATGCCACCATTATATAATGACATTATTTAGGAAATGTAAGTAACATTTTTCTTAATAATGTCATTTGTATAATAGCAATAACCTTTGGCTGGGTGTAGATAATGCTGATTTACCCATGGTTGGCTTTGTTTGGTTACTCAGGAGTCACCGTCATGACCAGACCACGCTAACTGTGGGTAAATCCAGCATTACCCACACCCAGCCAAGGGTTATTGCTATATTAGTGTTGACATTATATTATGTTTTATATAACATGGGCACAATTTAAGCTGCTGATGAGGTATTTCTTTAGTCATTTTTGACTTGTTAGAGCAAGAACATTGATATCTAATGTTGATTCTGCTGGAATTATTACAGAATCTGTTCATTCTAAATGTTCTTAATGGCTGATCCTTTTGATGGGGCAGTGGTGCAATGGGCAATCATACAGTGAAAGGTTTGAACCTTTTATTACTGTAAATTACACTGGTGAACATAGAAAAGGTGCTCTTAATGCTTTGTATTATTATTTTAAAACATAATGCTTGATATGTACCCAAAAGTACATTAGGTAAGCAACATACAACAACCTTTGCTGACATTACATCTGCGCATCACTTTTTTTCCAAAATACTTGTAAACAGAATAATCAGTAAATTGGAGGGGTCAGTCACACTAGGATGTGCCTGTCATGAAAAAAGTCATACACACACACACACACACACACACACACACACATATACATATATATATATATATATATATATATATATATATATATATATATATATATATATATATATATATATATATATATATATATATATATATATATATATATATATATACTACAAATTTTACATCCATTTGAAAGATACACTTTTTGAAACTGCACCAAAGTAGCTCCTATCTGAGGCAACATAAACATTCCATAAAGATGTAGAAATTGTTGTTTCCCTGCAGGTCCATAGCTCAAGAATTTCAACAATTCAGTATCTCTGCAAAATTAAATGAAGTTTGGCAACAAACTAAGTTGTCCCGGGACATCTTCATAGGGGGATTAGGTTAATATTAGGGGAAGTTAAGTGGGTTGGGGAGGTGAAAGGGTTAAGTGGAGGCAGGGATAGTTGGGAGGAAATGAGATAATGATGGGGAGGGGCTTAAGAGGATTAGTCTGGTGTAGTTGGGTTAAGCAATCACGTGTTGGCGAGAACTTGCTACCCACCCACCCTCCCTCTTTTTGTTGGTGGGAAGTAGGGTTATTTATCAGTGGGGGTAGGCGGAGAAGAGGGATAATCTTGCCCTCTTCTGTTCCCCTTCTGATGTCTTGATGTTCATTTCAAGGATCTGGGGAAAGAAAAGGAGTAGTTGGAGGAATCTTGCTGAATAGATAAGCAAGCTGAGGTAAGGATGGTACTTATTTGTTGGAAGGTAATTCAATGGATGGTGCATGAAGTGAGTTGGGACGCTGCTTCATAAGTAAAGTAAGAGAGCAGAGGTATGGACCCTGCTTGATGGGCAGGGTGAGTAGGTATGCTGCCCTGATTAACACTGACGTGAGATGGGACACTGCTTCATAAGTAAAGTAAGTGAGTAGAGGTATGGACGCTGCTTACTGGGTCAGGGTGAGTAGGCACGCTGCCCTGATTAACATTACAAGGATGTTGTGCTGTATTTAGAATCAATTATATCATGAATAGTTGTAATTAATAAAGTTGGTGTTCAAAGCTATGTTATGGAAATTTAATAAAGGTCGTCAAATGTCATTTGGTGTGATGTGTATTATTGAAGGGGACCGGGACAAGTGCCTTTTTGCATTCTACATACATAAAAAATAAATGCAGTAATTAAGGAAAAGCACATCAAAGTAATATTGGTTGCTGGTACAAGGATAGAACTGTACATTTATAGAAGAAGGAGTCATAATAAGAATGTCAATCAAGGAAAAAAGAATGATGTAGAGGATAAACCAGACTACAAGCAGGAAGCAATAGCTTTGCAAAAATAGATGTAAATAATGCTTAAGAACTTGAAATGTCTACAGATAACCGGAGTGTATGCGAATATGCAATCTCTGTTGTCACTGTTGTAGATAAGAACTGTTGAGGGATTTAACATCTAGATCAATCATATTTTCAAAGCTGGAATTTGAGAATAGGATGGGCTTGGTGTTATTAGAATAGGATTTTTATATCTATCTTCTTGTTAGTGCTTATTTACCTCTATGGACGAACTGTTGCTTTGGAGATCTCTAAACATGCTTATAATATGTATTGCCAGAATATTTAATTATCACAGTGTTAACTGGACAGTATAATTTTGTGCCAACACTTTTATGAATAAATTCTATTTATTTATTATTGATTTGTGGGCTTGTTTGCTAATAGTTTACATTTTCTTCTTTTCTCCTTTTGGCATATTCTCAAGTATTATGTCCAAAGTTTTATAATAGTACTTAGCAAGTAAGTACTTAAATAAACTTAAATGTGAACAAGAACCTGATGTTTGATAAAGACAGAAAGCATCCCTTTTCAGTGTAAATTCAGAAACTGAGGGATCCAGTTTAAATGAACTTGATACTGCAGCAGCAGACTCTTTAATTTTAATAGAAAAGCACAGGGTCATGTTGAAATGCTTACCATTGAGGCCAATAAATATCATTTTATAAGCATGTCAGAGAAACTGTTTTTTCATAAGAAGTAGTTGGTCTTGTGCAAGTAAAACTTCACAAATACGACATAGACCTTCCTCTATATGTAGATAATGACAATTAATGCCCTTATTTTGGTAAAGACTGCCTAAAAAATAATCGATTTCAAGTGAAAAGATTAAAATAGTTTCCCTGTGCAGACCTGATGTCATGTTACAGAAACATGTGATAATCTTCTCAAATGTGATTGAAACTGTTTGGGGAACTGAGGCAAGAATGTCACAAATGCTTGATTGCAAACCAAATGTTTATCCATGACATGAGTTCTTTATAATCTACAACCAAAAGCTGCAACAAAATGAATAAGTCTTATTGATCCCCACTGTTACCCAGCATAGTTTTATGACTGGCCTACTACTGTAGTATCTGTTCTGAAAATGGATGGATCAATGAGAATAACTCCCTGTCAGGGACAGCCTCAGGCACACATGAGCAATGTGGTCACTCAGAATTCTATCATTTCAGAGAGTAAAAACATGCATTTACAAGTACTGCTTATTTTTTTTCTTCTTCCAATTCATTTGGACAGCATTTGTGAATGAAATAATATGATGATATATGCAGGGACTGTAGTGACACTGCTGAGGAATTTTAATATAATAATTTATCTTGCCTGCCTGGCCACAGTGTCAGTTTCCTCTGATAAAGAGATCTTTCTTTTCAATTGTTTTAGTAATCAAGATAACTGAGAATGAATTGAAGTAAAAAATGTCCAGCCAACAACTTTTCCACTTTTCCCCATGTGACACTCATGCACTGGCCCAGCAAACAAGGAGCCTCAATCCTCACCCCTAACACCAGTGAGGGGCATCCATATAGGGGAAAGGATAATAAATACACACACAGTAAAGTACAATTTCCCTTAACAGCACACAGAGATCGCAGTCAGTCTGGGGCTGTTTTTTCCCTTTCTCTCCAGGTCCTCAATAAGACTCCCCACTGGCAGAACTATAGGGTCCAGATCTCAGCCTAGTGGGCAAGCTAAAACCTCCAGCACCCTCTCTGTGCAACCAGTGCCTCGTAGCCCTGCCCAAGTAGCTGACACTCTCAAACTTTGAGACAAGAGTATACACAGCCACAGAGACACTCCTGGGGAAGCCTGGTACAGGTTTTCCAACTGTGCCCCTTTTCTACTCAATCTAAAAGGTAGTACAAGGTGCCACCATCCACAAATATTTATCAGCTACTCAAAGGCCCTTAAAAGGTTGTCCAATTATTACTGTGCAATATTATTATCCAAATGGTAAGTGTGATCTAACAGTCAAGACTTATTTGGAGTGACTTGGTACAGCATCACTATATACATGCAATGTACTCTTAGAGCATAGATTATCTCTATATAAAACAGCCACAGTAGAATGGTTTAAAAATATTTAATAATAAATAATAAAACACAAGACAATACTTCTTACTACACAGTGTTAAAATAGAGTTCAGAGATCACAGAGAAATACTTAAAATAATACCGTAGAAAAGTTCTGACAGCAACAGAAAAACACTTAGTCTAATCTTCCTAATTCCTAGCTATATCTCTTAGAATACACAGTTGTAAATAACTTGCATATAGAACAAAGCAGTGCGGGTGATGTTGGATATTCTCAAGACAAAATACTCTTATCTTTCTGATTCTCTCTCTTTAAATTGATAACACAGAGCTGCTTCACAAGACATCATTCTTCACACTTCTCTGGTGTTCTCATACTAACAGAAACTACATTTACATTCTTTACAGCTGGTCAGAAACCAGAGCAATAAAGGACATTTATACATGAAAATTCTAGCCATTAACTCTGGTCTTAAAACAATATGCAGTATGCCTCCCTCTAGACATATCTACTCTGAATTTTGACATCAAAGACAGTCATGAAATGCTTGACTTAGCTTTCTTACAGCAGAGTGCACTGTTGCTACATTTTGCAGGTCAATATCCTATGCAGTCTTTTCGCATTTAAGAGAATAAGCCTGTGGCGTACATTAATATTTACAAATGATAGAATTATCTACAAAATTCTATCTGGCTAGGCTGGCAGCCTTCACCTATCTTCACACCCCATTCCCTGGATTCATTGCTACTTGCATTTTACTTACTTGTGTAAATACTGTCTTTTTATTTCCAACTGGCCCAGGCTGTGCCAGAATAGGGTCTTTGGACCAATGCCCCATACCCAGTTAAATGTTAAAATGAAAGTAAATAGAAGCTGACAAGTAACCTTTGTCTGTGCAGTTTTGATGATGATGCTTTGCTTAAAACGAAGTTTGCTCTTTTAAAGAAAATAGAGAAATAGGGAAGGATTGTTGCACTTCTTGTATCACTTTAACTAACCTGAGTAGGAAAAACTATGACTTTGCATACTAGTGTTAAGTTGAGCTGGCTTTCCTTGTTTTCACATAAGGTGCTAGGAAGAGTTATATGATTAAATTTGCATTTTACTCTTACAGTTACAATTTTATGCACTCAACTACTCCCGCACACACATAAACATTATACATCATATTAAAAGATGTGAGTGCATGTTTCCAAATGTTATTCTGTGTTCACTTGAAATGCATTATAATAGATGTTGCATCCTACAGACATAAAGAAAGGTTGCTTTTAAATTGATTACACCACAAAGAAAGTTTTGTGCAATATCAACATTAAATAATTCTTTCAGACAGTTCTTATCTCTTTGTGCCACAGTGTTTTAGAGTTAATTCAAAAATGTGTAATGTGTATGTAGAGTATGCTTGGATACATCCTTCAGATCAAGATTTGGGATAACTGGATTTTGTTTTATTGACTGAGTGAGTGATTTATTATTTATCAGTCACTCTACTTCAGCATACCTCTCAAACTGCAGACATTGAAAATAGGTACAAAGACTCTTGAAAAGTAAGTGCATGTAGCCACAAATCTGGACATTTAATCGGCATAAAATATGAATCCAAAATAGTACATAAATCTTCCCTGTTCCAGTAGGAACATGGCATAATACTCAGAAATATGTGTTGAAAAACAGATAGTGACAAAAATGATGGAAATATATAAGCACATCATCAAAGGGACAGTGTAAAATCTGTACAATTTAATGAACATTATTGCAAAATTTTACCACACAAGATACTTTTCAAAAAAGGACATGCAAGATGTGTGTCCTCCTGCTTTAAATTATTGGAGACACTAGTATATTGGCCATTTAAAGTGAAATAAAATGTACTGGTTTCACTGAAAACAAGCCTTGTAAGAATGATAATAACGGCTTAGGATAAAAAGGTCTTGTTACCAGGCAGAACTGTTAAAATCAAACACTTTAATTAAAAAAAATAAAAATCCAAGCTCAAAGTTTAAATCCCAATGATAACAAAGTAAAAACTTGCAAGCAAATCCAAGAAATCCAAAACAAAGCAATGGGCAAGCAATTTCAGCTTAATCAGCCTTCTTCAGGTCCAGTTGTTTCCTTTTCCTCTGGATCCTTTTAAAGGGTAATCATCAATTGATTTTAACAGTTCTGCCTGGTAACAGGACCTTTTTCCTAAGTCATTTAGTGTGTTTTTTGATATATATATATATATATATATATATATATTGACCTGCATTTCCATGATATTATATGAATGTATGTTACAGAGCAAAATGCTCAGTTCCTCCTCTATTGACCTGCATTTCCATGAACATGACAGAGCTCTGCTTTCAGCCAAAAAATAAACACTGTATCTCAGTTCCCTGTATACCATCTTTTAAATATATCAGCTTCTGACAGTCCACAGCTTTGGTACTTCAGCTTGGATCTACCTGTCTGTCATTTCTCAGTATACCCATCTGCAGGTCCTGTGGAATCCTTGAGTAACCCACTGTTAAGCTTCTGACATTCCTGAAATAGAGCCACAGGTAATTTCCTGGTCCTCCACAGATACTTTGGAGTCCTTATAAGGATCCCTCATCCTCAAATGCATCCCTAAATTTTTACCACTATGAGAAAAGGGACAAAAAAAAATCTTGGATTCTGCATCTACTGACCACATGTTTGTTGCATGCAGCAACTATAGTATTTTATTTTCAATCAATTGTAAATGAAAAATATAAAAGAAAATCCCAGACTTAACAAACATAAAAACAACAGGACAGCAAAGAATCATAATCATTTATATAAATATTCATAATAAAAAGAAATAAAAAACAAACACTAATTAGAGATTGCACATTTGTCAAAACTGACTTCTTTCAAATCTTCTCACTCACTTCCTTGCAAATATTTAAAAATTCAAACACTAATTAAATTACACTAATTTGTGCATGCACAAACATATCAGTCATGGAGGAAAAATCTTCACCTGTATATGAGGATGAAGAATGGAAAGGGTGTTGGTATATATATATATATATATATATATATATATATATATATATATATATATGTTAGCAGATGTATATATCTATATAGGTATATATGGCCATACATCTGTAGATAGCAATGGCAGATTAACAAACACACATATGTCCACATGCACCGTTAATGGGGTTGAGAGGCCCCACACACTATATGTCTTGTATGAATAGGCATTCTCCCCCCACAGCCAAACACGTCCACCCTGCAATACACTACCAAGTGTTGCAGATCCCATAACCAGGACCTGACATAACATGGGCACAAGATGTTACCAGTACTACCTCCTGGTATTGGAAACATATCATGCAGTACAGTCTCCCTCCCATAGGAAATGTAATATGTGGAAGCTTTCAACATCCTTACAGATACACAGACACAGATATGCAGATACAGATATACATATATATATATATATATATATATATATATATATATATATATATATGTGTGTGTGTGTGTGTGTGTGTGTGTGTGACTACACATACACACGCAGTTATGTACAGTAAGATACATATGTAGAAGGTGCACAGCCACTATGCCTACAGTTAACCCCTGAACGACTAGGCACTGTATGGGCCACCCATACAAATGACAATCGTTGCCTGCAACATATACCCACAGAGAGGTCATAGGAAAAACACCACACACAGGTTTGCAGAAATGGAAAACCTTTAATCGTGTACTATTACAGTTCTATATGCCATGTCATATAGCTGTTCAGACACTGATAACCCTATAAACAGAGTAATGCAACTGTGAAACAGTTACACTAATACAGTAGTCTGGAAAGGTTCACAACTGTTGCTGTCCAGGCCAAGCCCTTCAAATTGTACAATAGTGAAGACAAACTGGGCCACAGGATACCAAACAATCAACAGTATGCAATGCAGGTGTATAGTTCAGCAGCCTCTATCTACACTCTGTACAAACTCAGTAGTTGGTAAAGATGTCATGTGACCACATGGGTTGTAACTGTTGCATAACAATGCATAACTGACACTGTCACGAGCACACCAACAAACAGAACAGTCTGTATGGCAGGGGGCAGTAGGCTTGCATTAACCCAATTCATGTAAGTAATGTATATATAGGTGAAGTATATGGTACTGTACATCCAGATACCTTAAGGCAGCACACCCCTGATACCCCCACATTTTGTAATGGCCTAGATCATTTATGGTGCTCCCACCCCTAGACTCAATAATACAGGGCCATATACCACTATTACATACACTGGCCTTAGGAGTACATAAGGGCACATGTGTATTGTGTAGGTGATGCTCACAAATATATGGCCCCAGCTCCACCGTATGTGTGGGGGATACAACAGCAGTGGACTGATGCCAGCAATGGCAGTGTGATATACTCACAGCCCACTACAGATCAATTACCGACAGCATGACATATGTGCAAAGCTTGGTATGTAGGTGGAGGACAGAGGCTCAAACACACGCACATATGTGGACAACTGTTGCCATATACCAAGCAAGTTGCTAGTGTTACAGGATAGTCTGCAACATACTCTTAGTCAGGGAATTAAGGTTAGAAACAGAAATGGATGTAGCCATGTACCGATACCACTCAACACACACACACACACACACACACACACACACACACACACACACACTGACAGTGTAATATCTGACACAGGACCTGTGTTTTGGACAGACAAGACACGATAGGCATACCTCTGGCCAGCAAGAGGATAGGCCCACAGTTGTGAACTATGCAGACAGACTGCATTCCAAGGTAAACTAGTATGTACACACACACACCCTGTAACACCAGTACTATACAAAGCATAACACAACTCTACTCACAGTTTGTCTGTAGTTCCTGATCCTCCTACAAAGATGTGGCTGCCCTGAGTGTGCCGGTTCTCCTTTTAGAGGTATTGCTACTTGCTGTTGGTAACACTGATGCCCACACACAGGTAGGATGTCCATCACACAGGAAATGTAAAGGGACCACACCCACATGATGTAGGGATTTATAGTGGGTGGTAGCCATTACAGTGGTAACTGTAAGTACTACACATGTGTAATCATATATATATATATATATATATATATATATATATATATATATATATATATATATATATATATATATAGCTATCTGGATAAGTATATGTACACATATTTCCACCATATGTCCTGGACATGGAGTATAGCCCTACCCAGCCCCTATAGTCCCAAAGTCGTAGTTGAAGGGCATGTCAGGTATGTATAGCAGGTATAGTAGTAGAATATTGCTACTGTCATTGGGATTGTCTTCACAGACATGGTGTGTGTGGGAGGTCACATCTGCTTATAACATGTGTGCCATTGGCTACTGACAGACATCATAAGGACATCATTGTACAGTACTGCTGCTAGCAAGTAATGTCACTGTGGACTGCAGCAGAGATATTGGCCAATATATGTGGAAATTCTGACACACTCTGTACAGTCCAGAGGTATACACATAAGCCCTTAGTGCAAAACATGTGTACCTTCCTGACAATATGGATGTAGACAGCCATGTAGACAGGTATAACACATAATGACTGGTATACATTTTCCACCATAGGTTATGCATTCACACATCCCTGTCTGGCCTGACACATAATGACCTCTGGTACAGGAGTGCCATGGCCACATACTACCCACTAGATATTGACATACATCTGTACAGCATCCCACTGCTCTGTCTGACATACATGACTGTTAAGGGAGGCCCAGCAGCAGTACATCTGGCAAGTATCTGCACATGACATCTCACTGGGTAAGTACACTAAGCTGCTAGGCATGTAACAATGCACTGTGCAGGCTGCAGCCAGACTGGCTCAACACTGGTCTACATTTCCTTTGGGGGAATGCACATGTACCTGCATATATAGCAGGCTCAACAGGCATGTCACAGCACAGGGTAAGATACACCTGTGTGAAAGTATGTAACCACAACTTATGTGAACACAGCCACAGCCACATATGATAAGCTAGCATAATAGTACAGTATATGGACTATCGGTTCTACACCATCCTCATGTGTGCCACTCACAGACTGACCCTACATATACTGGGCTGCTACACAGTTTGGTCTGATGGCTGTCTGTGGTATGGGACACATATGTGTATGGCCATACAAACATGTACGCCAATATGGTACCATACAGTGGAGCAGCATGTAACATCAGATAAGAGGGGAACTAGAACAATGACATATACCACAGACTGTACACAGGCTAAAGTCCATATTAACAATACACACACTGTTGACATTCACCATAAGAACACAGACCTCAGTACTGTACAAACATCCACAGAATGTCCAGGTTATGTCATGAAATATAAGCCCTACTGTACATAACGTGTAGCAGTCGGATATTTCACTGGCTTGTTATCAGATATGATGACACTAATTATGGTGTACAGCACATATGTACCACTTCATGCATGACATATGTACAAAGGTTGACAGAGGTGTGGCTGGAAGCACATACACAGGGCCAATAGTGACAAGTTGCTGTGATAACCTCATACATTTACTGTTGTAACAGGGTTTGTTGCAACATATGTCCTATGAGGGATATGATGTCAGTAACTATCATGGCTTTCACCATCTACAGACTGCAATCCTCACACTACCTTCTGCAGTCCACAGATAGATGCTCCGTGGGTAACACATGAAACCAAAGACACAACACTGCCCAATCTGCAGATGACCCTGCAGATGGGGATTCCTCATAAACATGGAACTGACATGGCAATTATTAGACATGCATGACAGCCATATCCACCCAAACACTGTTAAACCAACATTACTCCAAATGCAGTATAGCAGCACATACAGTCTGTAGTCAGGATAGGCACATCCCCCTCCTGTTTGTTGCCCTATTTCCACAGTGTATGTTGTTACAGGTAAATCCCCAATCCATCTGAGATGCTGTTTGCAAAATGACAGATCTAGTTCCTGCTCACAGTGAATGAAAATGGTCAACACCACCATGATGTTCCTAGATATTGGAGTGTGTTTCTATGCAATTGGCTATGGGAATGTTACCACAGCTGTTTCACATGCAATCAGCTAGGGGAGGGCTACAGTTCATGCAGAGGCCATCAGCTGATCATGAGTATCACTTAAAATACACATTCTGCTGCCTAAGCAAAGCAGGTGTAGGTCTCCACATCCAGCAGAGAGGGGGTGGGAGAGGCAGACAAAGGCAAAGGCATGTAAGGGAGGAGTGGAGAGTAAAACTAAAGCAGGTTTGTGTCACACACCTACCAGCACAGGGTATCAGACTCCTGACAACTATGTAGTGCTATCACATGTCCATGCAATTATTGGATACGCCACATAGGTTACATGTTGTGGAGCACTCAGAACATATATCTGATGGTGAGTGACATCTGCAACAGGGATATGGTAGCTATACAGTAGGTGACATACATGTGCCTGTCCACATGAACAGATGCCAGCATCAACACAGCCACACTCTCACAGGGACACACACACATTGACACACTTGGCAGGGGGCCAGGAGTACAGCTCATCAGTAGTGAGATTGCCAAAACACATCACTGTGCAGGTATCACATGCATCACACGAGTCATACGGGGTGTTGTATGGGCAAAGGGTATGGGGCGGTGTCTGACATCAGACAGCATGCTTCAATATGCCCATGGAGGTTGTAGGGAGTGTGGATGTCAACATACGCACCATACAACACATGCACAAACACACTGGGTGCCAGTAGTGACATGCATGTGTGCATGTCTGCATGGGTGTTTGGTGGTCGACTCCAGATGGCTGTACAAGGCTAGGCATTGGGTATACCTTGGCATCAGGCCACATGATGATGGTCTGCATTGTGGCTCAGGGCTGTAGTGTTTGCATTTGCCCACACAGGTGAATATTGTATTCCCCCATCCAGTCACCTGGGTGACTATTGTGTGTGGCCAATGCTGTGCACCACTTGCCATGTATATGTTCCTTAGTCCATGACATGGACGGTGTCTGGGATGTGTAGACCTCCCACATGCATGTACAGTGATGTGTGGAACTGTACCTGGGGTGTCTGGCCCATGTTGTAAACACAGATTATCATCAGATGTGCCAGTCTTGCTCACCTGTGATGGGAACTGGTAATGGCCAGCAGGTTTAGCCTGCACCTACATTGAGAGCATGCTAACAGCATTCTCTGGTGTCAGTGGCATCTGTCCATACAGGGCATGTTGTCAGGCATGGTATGTCCATTGTGGGTCACATGTGATGGCACCACAGGTGGCACAGGTGTCCATTGGGGAACATGGGAAGGTTCAGTGTCTGCATGTACGTGCATATTGGACAGTTGGACAGGGTGACATGCCCTCTGTAGCCCACTGTTATCACTCCATAGTTACTATCAGTGGCCAATATGCACTGTACTACTCACATATTGGCTGTTGCCTAGGCATGTGTGTGTGTATGATACATGGGTTGAGAGTGTGCTCTGGGTAATACTGGGGTTGCTAACTGTTATTGCCTGGCCTTGATGTGACATGTATGGGTATGGCTTTGCACCCCAACCTCTCAGCTATTTCACATCTGTTATCCCTGTATGTTGGGCATTGTGATATATAGTAGGGCCACCATATAAGAAATATGCAAAACCCGCTGCACATTGGCCACACACTCACAACCACCTCTACACAGGATATGAGTTACACACATGCACACGCACACCTGTCATCTCTGGGAGTAGAACTTCTACCTAACTAGTTTATTACACTACAGCACTACACAGTTATAGTATTTCTTCCCCAAAGGTGTTTTTCACAATGAATGATATCAGCAGGATTGCCAAAGTAGGTCATTTAAAATGTATTGTGAGTGACTAACCTAAAATGCATTGCTTCCTATACAGACAATGACACACACATAAAACATTCACAACTGACATGTAGGGGAAAAGAACCCCTAACAGAGGTCTATACCACTCTACAGTACGGAGCTGTTATAGGACGCATCACAGGGATTACTAGAGAGGTCCTTCCCCAAAGGTGTATTTTACAATGAATGACATCAGCAAGATTGCCAAAGTAGGGCATTTGAAATGTACTGTGTGTGACTAGCTTAAAATGCATTGCTCCCTACACAGACAGTGATACACACAGAAAACATCCACAACTGACATGTGTGGATATATAACCCCTAACAGAGGGGGTCACACTACAGCATGTAGCTGTTATAGGATGAACCACGGGGATACTAGTTACTCCTTCCCCAAAGGTGTATTTCACAATGAGTGACATCAACAGGATTGACAAAGTAGGGCATTTGAAATGTACTGTGTGTGACTAGCCTAAAATGCATTGCTCCCTACACAGACAGTGACACACACAAAACATCCAGATCTGCCATGGAACCCTACCATGGTTCTAATTCACAATATACCAGCATGCAGTTACGGGATGTGCTACAGAGATTACTGGGCTAAAACCTTCCCAGTGGTGTATTTCTAGGTGGGTGACATCAGCAGCCTTGCCAAAGTTGGGTATACAAATTGTAAGGAGTGTGAGTACCCTAAAAGGCATTGCTCTCTACACAGTCAGATATGCACACAAACACACATTCAGTGGGCAAGTCTTGGGTTAGAACTCCTATCTAACTACTTTATCACACTATAGCAGTACACAGTTATAGAATGTGCTGCAACCTTCCCAGAGGTGTATTTCTAGGTGTGTGAAATCAGCAGCTTTGCCAAAGTTGAGTATATGAATTGTAAGGAGTGTGAGTAGCCTAAAAATCATTGCTCTCTATCCAGTCAGATGCACAGACAAACAAACACACACTCACAATTGCCAAGTCTGGGGTTAGAACTCCTACCTAACTAGTTTATCACACTACAGCAGTATGCAGTTATGGGATGCACCATGGAGATTATTGGGCTACAACTCTCCCAAAGGTGTATTTCACATTGGATGACCTCAGCAGCCTTGTCATAGTTGGGCAATGGGTAGGGTGGTGTGTGCATGGGCCATAACACATTCATTTAGGGGTTGACACACCACATGCGGCCACACACAGGGTCATCTGTCACAGGTACGTGTATACAGCTACTAGATGACTACTTCCTTGTACAGTCATGTTGCACGGCTGGCACGTGCACCACATAGTCTGTGATGCTGACAGGTACTGATTGCTAGTATCTGAAGTGAGTGACATTTGCACCTCATGTGTTTGGGGCCCTTTGGCTGTGTGCTTGGTGGGACAGGCCTGGATGGCTCCTTGTCATGGTCACCCTCTTCCACACATCTATGTCTATCTACCTTTGGCTTATTATAGTGTGTTGTCCTTTCATATATGTTTGTATTCCTATCCACTGTGTGTGCAAGGCATGAGTGGCACATACTGACAAGTGTCTGCACTAACAACTGCAACTGCCAGATATGTCTGGTCCACTGGTGTTTGGAGACATGGCCTTCATGTGTATAAGTGCGTGAGCATACCCAGTATGACCTTTTAGTATGTTGCTGACTGACATTGCCTGTGTGTTTGTGTGTGTGTGTGTGTGTGTGTGTGTGTGTGTGTGTGTGTGTGTGTGTGTGTGTGTGTGTGTGTGTGAGCATGCCCAGTATGGCTGTCTGTATTGCATGTGTGAATCAAGTCCAGGTAGTTTGTTCTGCAGTGCTGACCTTTGTGTTGTTCACCGACAGGTAGCATGCTGTGTCTGCAGGGTACCCATCGATCATTTGGCATTGACTGTTGCTACATTTCAGCATAGCAGTGGGGGGACATCTGACTATTTCTAAATTTTTACACAGGATTGGGGGGGCACACCTGACTGTTACTATATTTCTATGTAGGATGGGGTGAGGGCACACCTGACTATTTCTACATTTCTACACAGGATTATGGGGGCACACCTGACTATTACTATATGTCTACATAGGATGGGGGACCACACCTGACACTTGTACACATTTGCTAGGACTGTACTGGTATGTCAAGTACTCCATTTCAGTCTGTAGTTTTACCTATTGTGCTGGCTAGAGGCATACCAGTGTACTACAGTTCTTTGCTTTTAATTACCTACATACTAGTTTCTGACTTCCTAGCCTTCACAACTGACATCCCACTGCCTGGCCTGCTGTAGTCTGTGTAGGCCTGAGGGGGAGGTTACCCTCATTCAGAGGCCATAGTACAGCAGTTGTTTGTGTTTGTCTACACCTGTCCTGCTGGCTGTAACTGTTGTTGGGTATGTGACCCCCCCGACTGGCATGTGTGAGTCACTTACCTTGTGGGTGTCCCAGTATTGAGGGTGATGCTGCAGGGCTGCCTATGTCGGATGCACATAGTACACTCCCTACACATGGTTAGGCAGAGGTAGTGTAATGTTTGGCATCCCATTTTACTGTATGTGAGAGTCAGAGAGAGGTGTTATTTCCTGGGTTCCTCCCGTATCAGTGTATGTGCTATGCGTTGCCTTTTTGCCAAGGCCAGGGCATACTGGGCATGCTTCCTTCTGCCTACTAGAGCAGGCACAGGTTGTTCCTCTTCTCAATCACTCTATGCCTGTGCAGGCCTTGGCAATGGTTGGGGTCTATGTGTCCCTGCCTCATGCTGTTCCTGTTGCAGCTGTTTCCGCAGGATCATATTGTGTTACATGACACATACAAGGACAATTTGGGTACATGTAGTTGGTGAGTACTGCAAGGCTCCGCCGGATGTGTCCAGGCACTGGAACCATGACTTGAGCATCCCAAACACATGCTCTATTGTGATTCTTGTTTGTGCGTGTGCCTCATTATGGAGTTCTTGTTCAGGTGTGTGTGCATTTCTGATGGGTGTCATCAGTTATGGCTCCTGGGCGTATCCAGCATCTCCCACTAGGTGACTGTGTGGGATGTCCCCATTGGCAAATCTCTGGTATAGCTGCATCAGATGTCAGATGTGGGAATCATGATAGCTTCCAGGGCAGGAAGCACACACATTCATTATTATGCCCTGGGCATTGCACACAACCTGGCAGTTGATGGAGGGGAAGCCCTTGTGGTTGATGTAGACCCTACCCCACTCACCAGGTGGTGCTTTGATGCATATGTGCAATGTAGTCTATTGCACCCTACCTCAGGGTATTCTGCTATTTGGTGGAAGAGATGCATATTGCTGGACAATGCCTCACAGGTGATGGGGAAATATATGTGCTCACCGACATGTGCTGAAATGGCATCCAGGAACTGGTGGAGTACCCTGGATGCTGATGCCTGTGAAATCCCCATCATATCCCCAGTTGGCCTTTGGAAGGTACCTGTAGCTAGTATTGTTTGGCCTACACATACCTTGGTATCCACTGGGATGGCCTCCCCTCTGTTAGTTTTGTGTGTCAGGTGTGGCTGGCACAGCTCAACAATTTGCTGTAGGAGGTCCCTGTCCACCCTATAGCGCTCCACTATCTCCAGTTCATGCAGCCCTTGGTAGGTTACCCTGGGTCTGTACACTCTTCTCCATCTCCTCACTGTGGCTTGCTCGGCAGCATTCACATCCTCACCAATCTCAGCCTCTTCCACAAGTTGTATGATAGCTATTGCAGCCCCTAACATTTTGCTGTTGTGAGTGTTAAAAGTTCCCAGTTTGTTTACATTGATGGTATAGAGTGTGGGAAAAACCAGAAGGGTAGGTGTTTGCATAGTTTATAGTAGTGTAGCTGGGCTGGTCTGCTGCCTGTGTAATTGGCTGGTTCTGATATGTTTCACCTGGCAGCTAAGCTAGTACTCCTTGATTAATTTCCTACTGCTGTTTTCCCTTCACATTGTCCTTATGTTTAAGCCCGGGGGCACCCCGCAAAAACAGAGTACTCAAATGTGCACACTGCTGCTATTTCCTGGTTTAACTTCTTTTTTCTTCCTGTAAAACCCAGTGCATGGCTTTCACACCCGTTTACACTTTGTAAAGTGTGCTAGGCAGATTTAGACACACCCCCTAGCTTAGCTGTGCTAAGCTAGGAGCAAACCCGAGCTAAAAGGCTCCAATCCACATACAGTATGCCTAACACACACACCCCCATGATGTCACCTACCTCTTAGGCTTGCACCCAGCTATTTATACTCTTACACTGTTGAGACCTGACTCACATGCTGGGGAAAACTGGGATTCACTATTCTTCCTCTCATTTGCATAGGATTTCCTGCTAATGCATAGTTACATGTGTCACACTGAGCCTCCCCACTTAGCAACCACTACTCACTGGCCAGGTTGTCATCTGCCTACCATTGACTTGCATGGCAGAATACTGATTTTAGTTAGAATGCTTATTTTAGGTTTCTTTCCCCCCCAATCTCATTTGTGCACTGCTGCCTTATGCTTAAACAGCCGAGATGGGCGAAAAAAAAAATAAAAGTTGATTTTTTTATTTTTTGTATTGTTTGCGAAGCCAGTGACCTTATACTTGCCCATTGGCATGCTTCCTCAATTATATGCAGCCTTTATTTGGAGCTGTCATAGCTCCATTTTTGATTTTGCAGAAATATACTCGGTTACTGAGTACATTTCTGCAGATAGCACTAGTCTTGCATGGACTGTTGCAAGCTTCCTGGAATACAAAATCACCTCATTTGCATGGATTTCTCCTGCAAATTGGGTGATTTGCATACCAGGGCTCAATCCATGCAAAATTAGTGCAGGAGCGCTCGTGCACACCCCTGCAGGCTGTTCCTGGATCACACGGCAGACATATTGCCTGCATGAGCTCCTGCACCAATCTTGCACTCCATGCAAGCTTTTGAGAATCCGGGGTTCTCTCTCTCTCTCTCTATCTCTCTGTCTCTCACTCTCTTTATATATATATATATATATATATATATATATATATATATATATATATATAGAGTTTACTATCAAAATATTGAAGTTCATAAAAATGAACGTTCGATACCTCGAAAATGACCTCATACTTCCTGCATACTAATTACGTTAAAATGTCGAATCTGTTGACCGAATTCAGTAGATTTGACATTTATGTTGAATATCAACAGTGATGGCAGAGTAGGTGCAAATGTAAGTTAAACACCTACACTGACATTTACATTTTAGCAGGGGGCAAGCCCCCCCTACACTCCCCCTGTGGGGGGCTGCACCCTCCACACCCCTTGAAAATGAAATATTCTAACTCTGAGATTGCACTACAGTGAGGAAAGGGATACATTTCCCAATCCACACTGTACCATGACTCTACGCATAACATCTAGTTGATATCAACAAATGCACAGTTGCATTCGCTGATATGTACTCTCGATCTCATAACATTTGACAACATGGAAGTTGACTAACTGCAGTTCGACTTTCCATGTTTGCTGAACCAACATTCAACTTTTTGATAGTAAAACTATATATATATATATATATATATATATATATATATATATATATATATATATTTATATATTTATTTACTTTCTTGCAGCCCTCAAATTCAGTAAACTACTGATCGATATTTAGTCATTAATTCCTGTTTTTTATCAACCTGTAATCTTATTTGTCACTTGAGGTTGCATATTCAAGAAAATTCTCCCACATGATAGTAGAGCTTCTAATCCTACTTCAGATGCACTGGCGGGCAGAATAAAGGGTTTATCAAAATTTAGGCCAACAAAAACTAGCTTTCAATGCAAAAACATTTTTCAGTTCATTAAAACCCTTATGTGTGTTATGGTCCACCTTATTTAGGTTCATAGGTTCATAGGTGGTTACTAGGCTAATGGATCTAGCGTCTTTACAAGGTTAGCCATGTTATACTCATGTTCCCTTATTGACCATGTCAGATGGTCCATATTTACAGAGTGAGTCTGTGATCAGTACTGACTGCCTCTGTCCATGAGGGACATATATGGCACCCCTGAGGTAAATTTCCAGTCTTCCATCCAGTTGTCTAAGTTGCACTTAAATATGATCATTGAGAAATTCTACTTTATGTGAATTGGGAGTTTATTCCAGAGGTGCAGCAATCTCTGGCAGGCATATCTGTCTCTCCAACATGTCCTGTTATTATCACAGGCTAGGTTAAGATCCCTAGAGCAAGTAAATCTTGTCTCATTTGACTTTTGGATGTGCAGCAGTTCCATTAGGGCAGGGTCAGAGGCTGCTCTGTAGGCCAGGCAGAAGTTACCTTTCAGCAGCCTATAAGATGCATAGTACAGTGACAGGGCTTTTAGTCTATCCACATAGGTCATGTTTTGAAGGGCCTGAATTTTCTTGGTAAGAAACCTCTGGGGTCTCTCCAGCTGCTGCAGATGCCTGGTGAAGTGCTTACAGAAGGAAGTTTTGTACTCTATTAGTGGTCTGATAAGGACCTTATCTTTTGTGAGGTCTGTCAGAGAACAGGCTATGGTAGTTAATGCTGGGTACAAACTTTCTGTAGTAACCTTCCTAAGAATGCTTTTACTTGACTTGATACTGGATATTGGTCAGTTCTTGACAACTTCTATTTTACCTATTTGGGGTCTAATTACTTCTTAACCAAACAAATATCCTACGTAACTTTTTTTTTTGTTCTGCAAAGCTCACTTTTGCCAGAATTTACTGTAAGCCTTATTTGGCTTAAGGGGCTTGGTATAACTTATAATTTGGCTAAATAAAATTCTCAATCTTCTAAATACATTATTATGCCACCAGTGAACTCAGCTGAGTACATAGTGTGAGGTTTCAGAACATTATTCACAAAAGAATGGCTGCAGCTTTGTGAAGTCCTAGAGTTAAGACAGTACTATGAACTTCACCAGTAGAAAGTCCTATCTTTTTTTTTGGCTGCGGGAGGATGGGGAGGTTGGAGGGGGGTGGAATTTGGCAAGTACTCTTTGGTCACATCTAGGGTGGTCAAAAACCTTGTTTTACCTAACTTTTCTATGAACTCATCACAATAAGCATTCAGTAAGTATCAGCTATGTACTTCTCATTCATTTTTAGAAATCATTTTGAAATCTCGTGAAGCCATCTATCTTAGGGACCAGTACAACTAGAGTGTTTCATTTGCTTTGGGACTACTAAATAACTCATAGTTTAGGCATTTTATCACTTCTTCACTTACTGCTTTTCTTTGAGACTGTAGATTCATGCACAGTTTTAGGTCTATCTTCTCCCCTGGATTAGTTTCATTGTGATTCTGTACTAAATCTGTTATATCAGGTATCTCTGAAAAATCTTATTTCTCAACACAGAGTCTTTTTTTCATGCTTTTGGGCCTTAGACAATGTTTTGCCTATTTGAACAGCATAGATAGAGTTCTTTCCTACCATATTGCTGGTATCTATGTCAGTTCCCAGAATGACTACATAAGCTTCAATTTCCCTATTTTGTTTTAGCACATTTATGTGATATATCATCTCTGATTTCTTTTTTACAGTTTGCCTTATCTTATAGTTCACTTCATTAACTTTATCTACTGGTGCAAAGAGTCCTTGGCATCTTGTTAGGAATTTATTTTCAGCAGTTGGGATTAACACTAATATTTGCCTTGTTCTAAACTACCTAGCTGTGTCATCCTTATTATTAACCTTCTGTCGCTTCTTTTGTTTCGTTTTTGTATAGTAGCAATTTTTAACCAATGCTGCAAGTTTAAAAAGTGGACTGTCACACTTTTAAATGCAGCTTTCTTATCCTTCCAGGCATTCATTTCTATGTCCAGCAAGCCACAGAGATACTTTTCTTATAATAACACAAATGCTGCAAATGCTATTGAAGCTCGGGGATGCTCTCTTACAGCAACAAGCAGGAAGGGAAGTAACTGATCCCATTGCTCACCATCTTGTTCTATTACTTTCTTTTTATATGTATTTGTTTGCTTGATTGCTTGTTTGTTTCTTTGGTGTAGAACATTGATCCCCATGGATCTTTCTAAGATTCATCTCAAGGTTACAGTAAACAAACATTTTATACACATAGTGATTCTTTACAAAGCAAATTATATAAGAGAACATACAAATCAATTAATTAATTTTATTTTATTTATTGATTGACTGATTATATTTGTTGAGTGGGATAGTCCACTGGGCATCAAAGGATAACCCTTTTTCATTGGCCTGGTCAGAAAAGTTCCATTATATTGCATAAAATATAAAAAAAAGCAAAGGCAAATATCAGTATTTACATATTTAATTTTGAATGCATAAGATAGTACAACAAATTAGAATACAATTAAAATGTGCATGTACTGTGGATTTCGTACAGTAGAAGAGTGCATTCTTTGGATGTATTGTAGTTATTTAGAACAGCAGTTTAGCTAGAACAACATGATTTTCTCAGCTAGAGTTGCTATTGACAGGTCATGTGCAGTAGTGATATAAGGTTGTTTTCACATCAATGGGACATATGTTTCTGCTTTTTTAATTTCTCCAAGTCTTTTGGGTTTCTAATAACATGATGCGAATGGACCCTCTTTCTAAGTCAAAGTATGATTAAAGTTTATGAAATTAGTATTGTTTCAATCTTTTTTTTTTCGCAAAAACATTTTTATTTTGTTTTCATTTTAAACATATGCAAATGTACATATAACAAATACAATAAAACAATAACAAAACTATTTACAATATTTGCATTCATCCAGGATAAACAATCATTTTATCCATGAGAAGCTATCAGTATGTGCTCAAAAGGTTTTCCAGTTTTTGCCATACTATTTTTTATGAGTAATGTTATGAGTTCTATAACAAATGGTTTGCAGTTCTTTTTTACAAACAACTTTTGCTAAATTAATAAAATCTTTAAACATCAAATCTTGTTTACTTTTCCAGTTCAAAGTAATAACTTTTCTGGCAATTGCAAGAATTGACCAGAGTAACTGAATCTGAGATTTAGGTATTACATTAGGTATAGGAACACTGAATAGGATTAGTGAGTTAGAAATATGACAATTATCAGATCATAAAGCATTTACAAAATATCTGAAATCTTTCCTGTATTGAACAACACTTCTACATTCAATGAACATGTGAACCCAGTTGGCTTCTAGCAATCCATCACATTTCCAACATTTGCTTTAACTGTTTTTGACTATAAGATTTATTTTATGTGGAGTATAGAAACTCCTATTCATAAATTTCCATGTATACAATCTTCAATATAATGAAGAAGAGGTACCATATGTAGAATTCAATAACATTTTTTTTTGATTCATCAGATATTTGTTCTCCATTAATCTTTACATAGTAATTCCAAAAATCTGAGTCAAACTTTAGAATGTCTTCTCTTAGTATCCTTTAGATAGCTGAGATACTTAATTTTTGATGATCTGTCTTTTCAAGACACCTAATAAAAAATTGAATTAAACTAGGTATAGATTCAGTCTGTAGGTTGATTGATACTCTCATTTTGTTTTCTATAAACTTCCGTAATGAGTGTATAAACAACCAACTGTCTTGACTATTATCAAAACTACATAAAAGAGAGTTTAGTGGTGTAATACTCTTATTTTCAATAAACTAATGCCAGAATATCAAGTTATTTTCCTTTAATTTTTGCATCGCATTGATGTTGAAAGAATCTAGGCAATCAGGGGAGTATGCTATAGGGAATATAAGAAATAGATATTCTTTAATATTGTAATTACAATCAATTATATTTTTAAAGTTATTAAATATTTGATTAATGCCATAAGAAAAATTATCAAACTTCTTATTAAATAAACAAAATTCATGTAAAAGCCAATGAACTCTACTTATTCCATATTGTTCCTTAAATTGATTTTCTATAGTTATGATATCAGTTATATGAATCTTAGGCATTGTTTTCCAGCCAGATATATAGGTAGGTGTGATCCAATGTAATATTACATTAATTATAACAGATTTGGAATAAAGATCTAAGCTAGGGAATGCTATCCAATTTCTGTTCTAAGCTCTAATGCGCCATTTATATGCAATCCTAGGTTTTAAGGGGAACCATAAAAATTTAAGTAGCATGGAATCTAATTTTTTAAATACATTTTGGGAGGGGGTAGTATCAATGACTGTATATAAAACAAAATTTTAGATAAAAATGATCATTTTAATTAGATGTACTCTTAAATGAACCATCACTTTTATATTTAATCTCAATAATAAGATTTTGATTGTTTATTTTTTTGGATCTTACCTCTATTTTATGTATATATTTGGGATTTACAGCATAAGATTGTAATTTTAATTTTTTCGGGTATTATGGCTACCTTATGATTCAGAACTGCTAAGTATTTTTGATTTAACTTAGTAATTTCATTATGTGCTACTTTGTTATATAGTTTTGCATCCATTTTTATCTTGTCTATATATTTTTTTGTAATTCTAAACTTTCTTTGTCCCACTCTCTCCTTTTTTTAAGGTACCAAGATTTTATTCTACCATATATATAAACTTTAAAGGTGTCCCATAGTATAGTATCAGTCACTTCACCATTATTATTTGTTTCCATAAACATGTTGATTTCTTTCATTATCCATTCCCTAAAGTCAATTAACTTAATTATGTAAGCAGAAATTCTCTTTAGAAATTTTAAATCATCTGTACGTGTAGTTAATGTAAAGTTTATATCATTATGGTCCAAAATTGGACAAGTCATTATAGATACATCACTTATTTTAGAGTATATAATATTTGATACAAAGACCTTATCAATGTTTGTTTGTGTACCAAACTGATATGAATAGTGAGTATAGAATAAGGAATACTGCTCTTTTAGCCCATCTATATTTCAGGTTCGTCTGGTTTGTAAAGTCATTTAACTTCTTGGCTTGAGATGTAAGTTTTATTTTACCATTTTTAGAAGTATCATTGCTTGATAATCGGCAGTTAAAATCACCTGTTGCTATAATTTCCCCTTTTGCATTTAAAGTAATCAGGTCCAGATATTTGTCAAGATATTCAGTACTTATTCCTGGTATCTACTATGTATTAGTCAAAGTATAATACTTTCTATTGATTTTCAAAATAACCATGCTTAGCATCCCATCTTTATCCAAAATTGTATCTATAATTCTTGACATAGTATAAGTAGTTTTCCATAGAATAAGAGTGCCCCTTCTCTTATTCTTAAAACATGAATTAGCCAGAATGGTATAGGCATTGAATGAGCATTTTTGTAGATCTTTTTTTTTAATAGATGGGTTTTCTGTAAAAAGATGATCTGGGTTTTACAAAGTTTGATATATTTAAGCAAACCATCTCTTTTGACATTATTGTCTAAACCATTAATATTTAATGATAAACATTTAAAAGCCATTGACTATAATGTGTATGTTATTAATAACTTTAAGACCTTTCTTCTGTGTTGACTTGAAATCTACTGAAAACTTACTTATCATGGATGCATAACGTGTATTAAGCCCTACTTTCAAAAATCCCAAACTATTTACAAACACATACAAGAAACATAAAGTTTCTGGTTTAGCAAAAACCTTAACTAAACCATCCATCTACCACCTCTCCAATACCAAATGACATGAATTATCTATCTCTGCTTAGAATATTGTATAAAAACAAAAAGAAAAGCATTAAGAAAGCAACTAAAGAAATCTGAATCCATGAAATATACATTAGAATGAGAGTGTTCAATATATCTGAAGCTATATGAATATATCACATATGATAATAGCACCTCTATTACGTAGATATGTCAGAAACACATCAGATCAAAGTATGTATAAACAGTAGAAGCTGAATTTTAAGAAGACTGTGATTATTTCCAAGACTTTTCAAGAGACATCAGATAATTTAACCATTTTGTTAGTCATCTTTCTAACATTCTAACATTTTTCATGTAAGGATCTGTTGAATATGGATCTGTTGAATACATATATATATATATATATATATATATATATATATATATATATATATGGATCTAGAACTATTGAACAAAAGTTCAATAGTCCGAATCCACAATACCTGAATGCACTTTAATGAAAGCGCTTTCACCGAAAAAGTGCTTTCATTAAAGTCCGTTAATATATATATATATATATATATATATATATATATATATATATATATATAAAACACTTATTACAACATACCTATTATATTTTGCAATTATACACATATTACTCATATGTATTAACAATATCTATGTTGACGTCTTTCATCAGGAAGGGGAGAGAGAGAGAGAAAAAAAGAGGGGCCTCACAACCCTCTGTTTAGTTACTAAAGGTTTAGTTATATAACATACGTCTGATGTTAATATGCATAATGAATTTTTTAATGCAGCTCCTAGTTTACTTGATGTCATTTAGTTACTAATAGTGTCATTGAAACTGCAGACTGTATGCATCTATAAGAGAACATTTTCAAAGGAGTTAAACACTTTTATCAGAACTAATTATTTACCATTTAAAGTATTTAGTGATGGATAACAGAATTTCAAGAGAAAATAATTCTAAGTACAACCATTTAACAAGTTCAAAAGGTCAAAGGATTTCATCACTGTTGTTTCCTCAAGCTGCAGCTTCATAAATTTGTTAAAAAGTATCTAAATAGGCTCATGCACAACAGAAGTTGTCTCTAGTGAAGAAAAAAGCATTTTCAGCGGGAGTGTCAGATATTGAAGCTTTTAGAGTTTACAGAAAGCAAAAAAAAAAAAACAATCAAGCTGCCTTGTCAGTGCATGTCATGAATCTCTAAAATGAGAACAGTCACAGAGACCACCAGTTTCCTCACAGAAATCAACATCATGAAAAAATGAACCTTTTCATATACAAACAGCTATTTAAAAGTAACAACAGCTGCCTTAAATCAGAAATCATATTATAACATTTCAATCATTTACCCACCAGTTAACCAGGCCAGAGAGAGAGAGAGAGAGAGAGAACCTAGTATATATCTATATATATATATATATATATATATATATATATATATGTGTGTGTGTGTGTGTGCATGTGCGTGTGCGTGTGCGTGTGTGTGTGTGTGTGTAAATGTATATATATATATATATATATATATATATATATATATATATATATAACTTATATTTAGCAATCTATAAAACACCATTAATGTACGCTATTAATGTTTAAATGTAGCTAAACAAAGAGTGTAAAACATCTAGTTGGAAACTCTAATCAGAGACATATTGTTATCCCACGACTGACCCATTAGAAAAAAAATACACTTTAGTATTAAGTCAAATTATTCTATTACTGTAAAATTAGAAGACATACATCATTTATAGCTATTTAAAAGGGAAACATATGTAAAGTACTTATAATGGGGAAAAGAGAGAAAAGGAACATTGGTAACAAAAAAGAATAGGAAGAAAGAAGAGAGAGAGAGAGATACTTAGTACTATATGCAATTAGAAGAAGTAGATATAGAAACAAAAAGAGAAAGTTAATAAAAGTTATTCAAATTACCTTACAGCATAGAGTCTTTCCAGAATCAAATATATTATGATTCATAAAACAAAGCATTTAAAATTAGAAGGAATTTATTCATTTGTCCTTTAGTTTCTTAGTTTTGTTTGCTCCTTCCTTCACAGACCATCCATTTTTTTGTCTCTGTCTTCAAACTTTGGGATAACGATTCCATTTCTTCTATGCCCAACCTTATTTTCTTCTTTTGGATAAATTCTACTGCTTCTTGTAGGGAATCAAAGATCTTCACTCCTTCTGGCAAGGTGATATTTATTCTTGGAGGAAAAATAATTTGAGCTCTAATATTGGCTTTTTGCAAAGACTTAATTCGAGGAACACATTCCTTTCTTCTGGATATAACTGTAGAGGTGTAGTCATTGCCAAAAGTAATAACATTTGCACCCATCTTTATAGGGGAATTAGTGTGAGGAAGGAAATCTAACTATTACAGACCTGGAGTTAGATGAACTCAGAGATGAAGATGGATTTGCCAAGGACAGATGAGCCCTCTCAATTCCAAAAGAGAGGGATTCAGGCATGATTAGTGCTGATGAAAACCACTTATTGAGGAATTGAATCATGTTAGCACCCTCTTCTTTCTCAGGAATTCCATATATTCTTATGTTATTCCTCCTTGATCTACTTTCAAGGTCTTCTAGTTTCTCAATCAGCCTGGTGTTTTGTTTCAGAAGAAATTCATTGTGTTGTTCATTTTATGTCACTCTAGTATCCAGGTCAGTTATTGTTTCCTCTAAGGCAAGAATCTGTTCATATCTTTTTTTACTATTCCATTTAGAAGTTCCAGTTGTTTACTGCATCCTTGTTTGATAATATCCATTTTGTTTTCAAATGTGTCCATTTTTAGTGACAGTTCTTGGATGTTTGTTATTATGAGATGTAGATCCTTCTTTACTGCACTCTATTGTTGTGGGTTCTTCAAGTTGCTCATCTTGAGATCTCCAGTAGTAATCTTCTTGACAGGAATAATTAAAAACATTCTCTTGACTATGTATTAATTTCTAGAAAATAATAAAGAGTCCATGTTAATCTAACTTTTAGTATAGTTTTAGATATTTTTCTAAAAATTCAAGTATATTTCCTGTCAGATATTAAAATCTAAGCAGAGCTATGGATTTCTGCTGCTATCAGACTGGCATCTTGTCCACGCTCCCTTGTTTCAATCTTTGATGTCAGCCAGTAGTCCTCTTCGCAGCACGTTTCCTGTTTATATCAGTTGATGAGACAAGATACCAGGTAAGCAATAGTGTCAGTAACCATTTTAATAAATTCTGTGGGAAATCATCCACTGTCTGAGTTATAGGTCTTAGTTCATACTTTCTCTGGTCATATTACTTAGCCATTTACATACCTTGCTTTGACTGTATTTTTGAAGTGGCAGATCCAGAACAAATGCAGATAGGGTGCTAATGCTGATCAAATATGAATGTCAATAGTCATTCAGTACAGTACAGTCCAACTTTTTGTTACAATCTCCCCTCAGTTCCTATCATGTTCTGCATGTTTAGAAGTATACCTATAAAACTGTAAATACCAAACTGCACAAATCAAATAAATTTTATACAAACATTAACAGTGTAAGAGGACACCATCGTATTAGATATTATGTATTAGCCCAAGGTAATTATGCTTTCTTGTTTTGCTTGCCTCCCTCTCATCAACTTCCCCTACCACTTGGATGGTTTCCTTATTGTGCTTCCACACATTGTCTAAAGCTGAACAGCAAAAGTAGCCAGAATTGTACTGAAATAACTGAATTATGCTGAGGGTCTCAGAGATGTCAGGCCCCCAGAAGCTGGGGGCTTCTAAATAACCTGATGTGCATTATAGAGCTTTCCCAAAGCTTTTCCTTCAGTGATGTCCTGAAATAAAATTAATGTAAATCTTATTTTCTTTCAAGGAAGAAATTAGCTGTGCACAAGGGTTGATGTTCAACACTAACAAAAATAGTATTTCCTATAAAACTCAGAAGACAAGTGCTTATGAGGATACATAAAGTGTATTTGGATAAACTGCCTACTTTTCTAGCCCCAAAAATTACAGTCACTTCCTAATCACCCCTCTGATGTTAAAGTTTGGATTAAAATAAAAGAACAAATGACTATAATCATATTTTCAAGTTGCTATGATCATGTACATAAATGGTAGGTCTCCTCATCCTTATCCCCATAAGAGGCATCCATCTTTTCTGTACCCTTTTGATGTCAGACTGAGACAAAAGTGAATAAACATAATTCCACAGTGACATATTTCAACTTGACTATGTCAAACATATACACACATCATGCCTCTTACTACCATCACCAAAAAATAACCACCTGCGTACATGTCATTGTAAAGTGAAAAAACAATTATCACAGAAGTGCAGTCTAGCATTTTGCTCCAGGACAGTATAATGCCCCAGATGAAAGAAATAATGGCCATACTGTTCCTAGTCCCCACATAAGCTAAACCAATCTTCTATGTGCACACTTATCAGCAGGTTCAATTCTACACTAGTTGAGGCCTACAGCAGACTTTTTAAGATAGGACCCCCCCCCAACTAAACTTAGGTCAAACTCCCCTTATCAAGCTGTGGATATGGAGTCATCAGACCCCCCTAGGAGGGTTTAAGATCTAGATGATCTGTAATACAGTTTCTTCTGGAATGGGTGGAAACTGCTTGTTAATCTGGATTCTCAGCAAAGTAAATTGGCTGGGGGAGGTATGGATGACTCATCTCTTGCAGCCATCACTTTATATCCATACTTTTTATAATATTTTCCACTTATAGCATATTTTTTCAGCACCACTTTCAACATACTGCACATTCAACTGCCTTTGCCCTGTACCCAGTACACATAGTAAGTTATTCTCAATCAAATGATTTACATTGTATTCTAGCCTCTGTGGTATCAGTAGAATTTGTGCTCTGATTTTTTTTCTTTTTAAACTTGCATATAAATGTAGTTACCAGTTACTAGCCTCCCTGCTTCATACTTTATATCTGTTTAGGATATTATTACAGATCTGGTATTCTTCATTAAATATGTTAATTATAACTAAAATTCCATCCAGACCATGTTGAAAATATGTTAGGTATGGGTAAATATTAATGGATTTAGCTGACTAAGGAAGATGCTGTGAAAAACAGAAGTTCATAAAGCAAAACAGGAACATAGATCCTTATATAAGTTGTGCTATTAGAAAAAAGATTAAGGAGTAGTTTCAATAAACACTGTGCAGCTCAAAAAAACTGTGTGCATGTCACATCGATTTGCATTCAGTAAGTGGCTTTCCACGATGTGTAAACCACACAGATATTGTAAATATCATAAAGTGCTAATTAAAGCATAAGCAGCTGCATTGTATGCTAATCAAACAATCAAATATGGCAGAGATATTCAACCAGCTAGAATGTAATCATGTACACTTAGTATAGGTTTTGGTCTCCAGTTCTAAAACCTATTGCAATACAGCCAGGGAAACTACACTACAGAGACATAATGTTAGAGGCTTCTGCTCTTCTGCATATGTATGTGTAACAAGCTCAACTATGCTGCTGATAATAGACCTCAGCCAAGGAGAAGGGTATTTAGACTCCATTTAACTTTTCATGGTCTGCATGAGGTCAAAATATTTGAGCATTATAGGGTGTATAGAGACACACTAGAAGAATTCTGGAACCTCTGCTGTCCTCAACTGAGAGCAAGGGCAAACTGAGGGGAACCAAGATCTGTGGGGATTAAGGTATGTGTAGCTACAGGAACCTCCCAGACACCAAGAGGGGACATGCTGGGGGTGTCACAGGAATCTATATCCAGGATCCTACATCAATTCCTGAATGCTATGCTACAGCTTGCCAGTGACATTATATATTTTCCCCAGACCCCCGAGGAGAGAGCTACAACTATGCAGGATTTCTACCCTGTAGCGCACCTCCCTGAAGTCTTGGGTGCCACAGACTGCACCCACATTGATATCAAAGCGCCACCTGGGGAACAGGGAAAAGTGTACATAAACAGAAAGGGCTGCCAGGTTATGTGTAACACTAAGGGAATCATCCTGAATGTGTGTGCTGCCAACCCTGGCCATTACAACAACTCCCATATCTGGCACAACTTACAGCTCTACCAAATGTTTTCCAAAGGTGATATCCCACATGGCAATTTACTGGGGGATGCAGGGTAGGCACTTGAACCATGTCTGATGAAACCCATCAGAAATGCACCCCCCCAGGGAGGAATGCTATAATGAGGCACATGCTCAAACAAGAAATATCATAGTGCATGTGTTTGGGCTGCTGAAGTCACAGTTTCAGTGCCTAGATACATCAAGGGGTGCTCTGATGTATGATGAACTGTGCCCTTTCTCCACTGTAATGCAATCTCAGAATTGGTATATTTAAGTGGGGGGGGGGGCAAAGACTCCACTTTGGTGGGTGTAATTTGCTACCTTTGTGCCCAGTACTTTTGCTGAAATTATCACTGTCTGTGCTATACTACACAATATTATCCTGAGAAAACAGTTGCAAAAAACACCAAGGGGAAAGGGCACACATTCCACTACCACTGGCAAGGTCACCACAGCCACACACAGGTCAGGCTCAGAGGGGGAACCACCAGTCACTGTGGGTGTAGATAGATGTAGGCATGCACAATATGCCCTGGCCCTGGCCAAGAGAAAATGGACAGCACACATGCTCACCACCTTTGCTTTCATTCTAGCTTTCATTCTGTGCAAATACATACAGTAAAATTAATGCCAGGTAATGCTTACAACCTTTACTTACCTATGTAATGGCTGTGTCCTGCTAGCATCATAAAGACTTGGTCCCAAATTATAACATTTGTGATTGCAGGGATATTAAAGTAAGTGTTGAACCCAGAACAGGAAACTAAATGTGTAATAACACAAATGAATGACAGATACTTGTATATACTGTCACTTGCAAATGTGTGAGTTGTCCAGCAATGACATCAATTTGTGACATGACTGATTTATGTTGATAGATTTCTGCTGTTTATCAGCTAATAGGTCTCATGCATCAATAATACACACAATACAAAAAGCAGTCCAATTCACTACTTGTCCCTGCCTTCTCACAACTGGATCAATAAGCCTCAGTGATGTATTAACAATTGCAAGGTAGTAATCACAACAGTTAAAAGGCTATAAGACATTAGTACAAATTTCAAAATAACATCACCAACACTTATATACCAAGCACTCAGTTAGTTATGTGCCCTGTATATCATAAAAAAATACGTATGCATCCCTGAATCCAAAAGGCAGAAACAAGGCAATGGTACAGTTATCATCATTTGCACAGGGTGTTGTTTGGGGGAGCAGGACGCCAAGGCTGACACCAAAGTAGTGAGTGTGTCTGAGTAAGAAAGACAAGCAGGCAGAAATGTAGATAATATCAAATAGCTGCTGAGACAGAATGACACTCAAGTCATGAATGCCTCATGCACCTGTTATGTGTGTGTGTCTGTATGGGCACTCAATTTGACGTGCGTGTGTGTGTGTGTGTGTGTGTGTGTGTGTGTGTGTGTGTGTGTGTGTGTGTGTGAGGGTCTGCAGGAACACAGCCAAGCTCTGTGCTAGTTGTACATCATGGCATGTGAGCCATGCATGGTAGAGGAATCAGTTCATTATCATCACCCCCGACTGTGAGAACTGGCTCTGCCAGGAGATGCACTGGCACGTCCATATCCATGGCAAGATGTGCTGGTGCTACTCGAACGTGAGCAATGTCTGCTAGATGAGCTCTCTTCATGACTACATGCATGTCCATGACCCCGTGGCCTACCTTGTCTTGGTGTGGACATCTTAACGACTGACAGAGAAATGGACGTAGTGCCACTAAGGGAACAGGAAGCTGCACAGCCACATTGGCTAACAACAGCTAATGCTGCTTGATATATGGCTCCATGGATTCTGCACCCTTTCCAGCAGATGCTCCATCACAGACACTGCCCGTTCCATCATGTCATTCATCTGATCCATTGAATCAGCCACACAGTGGTAGCAGTCATGCACATCAGCCTGTGCCACATCTAATACCATAAGAATGTCTGATGAGGTGGTAGTAGAATGTGCTTGTGTCTCTATGATGACCATAAACATATGCAGTGTGGTATTTAATGACACACCAGGGTCAGGTGCGGGCTAGACAATAGGCCTCCTCTGAGCACCCCTACCAAACATCCTGCATGGCACCTCACTCACAATTTGGCTACTGCCAGGGTCAACTGGCACTGAAGCTGCAGGAATCACACTGCCCTGATCAAGTGTGTCACCTTTAAGCTGTCCAATATCTGAGGGCTTAGCAGAATGGGTATCCGTAGACATACTGACTGTATCTGACAGAAATCCAGGGGATGGGTAAATAACCTCAGTTTCAGATTCAACCTCTGCACCCCTTGACTGTGTCTCTGTTTGGTCAGCATCATCATCAGAGCCTATTGATACTCTGATATCAGGTGGTAGGAGTCCTGCACTTCCACTGTCAGGATCACCTGTGATAATAAGCAACAAACACAGGAATGAAATTACTACTACACTAAATATTAAACCAATTGATATAAGAAAGCAATATTGATCACAAAATCGCTGTACAGCAATACAGACACACATTACACCCTCCTCACACATACAGATAATTTATATATCTAAATAATGGTCATTAATAACCAAATAAACATTTGTTTACCATATGTAGATGTCTACACACTTTGTAGGGAGGATGGTCCTGGAAGAAATGAAGCAGAGAAAGGAGGGAAATTAGCCATCACAATCAGAATAACACAGGGGGACAGTGAATACACAATTGCCTATATGTCCTGTGAAAAATAACTGAAACTGAAACTTGGCTGACATGTCCACCCAGACCCATGTGTACTGAACAACTATGTTTATAACTCTATTAATTCATCAATAGGTGAAGAAATAAAAACATTCCACCAGAAGCATTATTCAAATTGTATATTTTATTTTACAAGCAAATATAAAGCTCACCATATGTAAGCTTGTCTGGAAGCTGCTCCTGGGACACACCTGTCCTCCCAGCCACATCAGCACTGACATCAAGCATACAGTGAGCAGTTTCCACTGAGCTGTCTGGATCTCTGCCAGTGGACAGAAACACTTTATTTGGTGTCAGTGGGGCTCAGTAGCAGGACATGTTGTTCATGGGCAACTGCTCTCCTCTGGGCTGATTAAATCATATCAGAGGCCTGATGATGCACCTGATAATAATTCCTGCTGCGACCTCCTACTGTTTTTAGTTCAAAATCTCCATTCTGGCAGCCATATCCTTACATACTCTTTCAAGCAGAAAGGCTTTATAGTGCCTTAAAGCCTGCATTATCCCTTAATTTTCAGAGTCACAGCCCAAGTAACAAAAAACTGAGGGGAAATGCTATTCAGTGCCAGAAGTCTAAACCTCAAAATGCACATACTCAAGGCACTCCTCAGTATGGAGAAAATCGATATAAGCGCAGTAACAGAAACCTGGTTTAAGGCTCCAGAGAGCACCCCAGCACTACCGGGCTACAACTCATACCATACATTTCGGCCACAAAATCAGGACCAAAATACAAAAGGCGGGGGCGTATCCATATTCATCAAGGATACCCACACCTCCAGGTTAGTGGCACATCATGATGCTTCAGAAATCATCCACGTGCAACTAACAATGGCCAAAACAGCAATCCAAATTGTAGCTTGCTACAGATCACCCACCATGACCCAGGACCCCCATTCTGCATTTCTGGAAACACTGGGAAACATAAAGGTCCTACCAAACATCCTGATATTAGGTGATTTTCAATACCCAAACATTAACTGGGAGAACAACTCAAGTACTAACTCCCTTGCTCAACATTTCCTAGAATTTATAAACTCAAACACCCTGGATCAATTGGTCAACACCCCCACCAAAGGTGACAACATATTGAACCTGGTCATCACCAACATGGGCGACCGGTGTCCTACACTGGAGGTCAACCCCTCGCTGGTTAGATCTGACCATAAACTAATCACTCTGGATATCCACATTCTGCCCCCACCCCCAGTCAAAGAAACCACAGTGAAAAACCTTTCAAAAGCAAACTTCACATTACTTAAGACCGAGGTGGAAAGTTTCAAAGCCCCCATGCTAAAGGATAATGCTGTCCAAGCTGCAAAATCCTTTACTAATGCACACTGTGGACACCTACAAGAATGCAAGGATTGTGCTATCCAAAGAAAACCAAGACATACTCCTCCAAGAAAAGGAAATCAGTCTGGTGGACCCCTGCCATAAACAAGCTATACAATAGAAGGAGGAAACTAGTACAGAAAAGAGTAAAATCCCAAGAAGGGAAGACATCCCTGATTGGTATCAGCAAGAAACTACGATTCCTCATGAAATCCTCCAAGGCTAGCTTTGAAAGAAAAATTGCCAAGGACTCCAAAGATAATCACAAGGCATTCTTTAGCTATGTCAAGAATCTAAGTGGCAATTCTCAGATCTGCTCAGAGTTAGTACAGAATGGCAAAAAATACACTGAACTGACTGATATCGCCAACATCCTGGCAGACAGTTTCAGTGCAAACTTCAACCCCCCTCTCACCCTCAAAAGGGCCCATAACCATACTAGAAGAATGTAGTGCCCCTGAAATCACAGACACTCAGGTTAAAACAGCCCTCTCCAATTCCCAAAACACAGCATCAATGGGACTGGACAGTGTCTCAGGCTGCATCCTACATGAGCTCAAAGATGAACTAACCCCTCACCTAAACACACTGTTCAAACTCAGCATCTCCACAGGCTACATGTCCATAAAGTGGCGCACAGCAACAGCCACTTTGCTCCACAAAGGTAGAGCCACAACAGACCCCGGGCACTATCACCCTATAAGCCTGACTAGCTTGGTCTGCAAGGCTATGGAGCCCATCATCATGGATCTCATTAACTGAGACATTGGGAACCTCCAAACACTGAACCCTACCCAGTTCAGCTTTGTTAAGAGCAGATCATGCCTCCTAAACCTGGTGGACTTTTTTGAGACAGTTACCAAGGCTATAGATGAGGGAAATGTGGTCCACGCAGCCTACCCAGACCTCACAAAGGCCTTCAACATCATTCCCCATTCAGGTATTATAGACAAGCTTACCAGCCTGAACATAAACCCCTCTTCACGAGATGGGTTGCCAACTGGCTCAATGGCAGAACCCACATGGCAAGAGTTGCAGGAGCTTGGTCTGACTCTAAACTGGTTAAAAGTGACGCTTCCCAGGGCTCAGTCCTAGGACCCCTCCTGTTTGGCATATACTTCTCAGAGGTACAGGCAAGCACAGGAGGACTATGGCTGACCAAGTTCACAGATGGCTGCAAACTAGGGGCTATAATTGACTCTCTGGCTAACACAGACATCCTCCAAAAGGGTCTCATTGAGACAGATACCTGGTGTCTAAACCATGGCCTCAAGCTAAATGCCAAAAAGTGCATAGTCATCCCCTTTGGAAAAAACAAAGTACCCACAAACTGCCACATAGGTGGTAGCCCCCTAAATATGAAAGATGTGATAAGGGATCTGGGGACCCAAGTAGATAGTAACCTCTCCTTTGATAATCACATTGCCAGAGTGGTTAGAAAATACTTCTATGTGGCCCACCTAATAACAAAAGGATTTGTATCCAGATCAAAAGAGGTCATTGTGCCCCTCTATGCATCACTCATCAGACCCATCATAGAGTACAACTCCCCATTTGGAATGTACCTTACAAGACACCCACAACAGCTGGAAAGACAACAGAAGTATCTCACCAAGAGGATCACTAGCCTCAAAAAGGTGCCCTATGCAGCTCGACTGAAGAAACTCCAGCTGTAATCTGTTGCATACCGCCTACTCAGAGGTGATCTTTGCCTGACATACAAGGCCATGTCCAACCCAGAATTGATGGACATGCTCCACCTAAAGAAAACCATATCCCCTCAAGCCACATGCTCTAGGGATCTAAACCTCATCACAACAATAAATAGGACATGCTGGAGGGATAGATTTCTGTCCCAGAGACTTCCCATGCTCTAGAACAAGATTCCAATCTACATTAGGCAGAGCACCTCACTAACCCTCTTCAACAGAAACTTGATGAGTGGATAGGAAACAGAAAGTTTACCCCAGGAATCACATCAATGGATCTGCTGGACAGAGGCACATGGAACTTATCTAAGTGGGCAGCAAAACCCAACACATTCTGGCTTAGCTTATAAAAGCCTTTGGGCAGGTAGCCTAGTACCTACCTATGAACCTATGAACCTATGAACCTATGAACCTATGAACATGGATTTGTAGGCTTGGGTGCCATAATTCTATGTGCCATAAAGCAGAAAAGGATAAAACACATAAATATCACATAACTAACGTCTTGCTTACATACACATTTGTCAACATTAAGCACTGGAAACACACTTTGTTTAGTAAAACTGAAGGTTATGTGGTTGTCCCACCTCCCACTTGCACACAGCCTAAGGTTTGTACAAACCAAGGAATACCACTTAAGTGATGTATTATGTTTCCCACTGAAGTATCAGGATGGCTACACATTTTAAACAGAAGAGAACTAGAAACACACTTTTGTTCTTGCAACAGAAGGGTAGGTGGTTCCCCACCCCCAAAACACAGACAAATAATGGTTTGTACAAACCAAGGAATACCACAGAACTAATTGTATATATGCTTTCCACACAATTATCAGGATGTGTACGCATTTACAATAGAAAAGTCAAGTTATGAATGCCAGTCACTTCTCACAGTGCCCAGCACTCCCATAGAGGTGGCCCTGGGCCATCTCAGAATCATAACACCTGTGTCAGTGACACATACATTACATTTCTCTCCAATGACAGTGAATATTGTAAAATGAAATTTTAAAAATAATAGTTGTGCTGAAAGCATAACCTATCTCAGAAATTTAAATGCCTGCCAAAAATACCTATGCTTGCAGTGAAGTATAAGAAGTGCATACAGATAAAAGTTTCCATTTTCTGTTCGATATATAAATACATTTGTAACATTTTACATACATTAGAATGTGCTTGGCATACCTTAGCCAAATTATAAGTGTTCTCTACTGATAAATTACCTTCAAAGAAATATGAAACGTGTTTTGTCCAAATACATAAGTCTCCTCACCTTTGAGTTCTCTAGCTACACTGTTACCTTTTATACTATAGATTCAGCCCTCTGAACACTGAGGAGATGCAAATAAGGTGTGAATTCATTACAATTGCTTAGTTCCAATTCTTGACTTTGTAGACCATATGTAAACATCTTCAGGGATTCATTAAACTCTGTGTAGGCTTAGTGTGATGCTTACACAGAGTTTATGTTTATGTTTGAGTGATGAGCAGCACTGCTAACTGCGTGTGCATGCTGCACATCACTCTTACATAGATAAAAGTGAGGTTTGGTGGCTGGCCATGTAAAGCAGCATAAACACATTCAGACAGCAGACATATTTACCTAAGAGCAAACTTGTTCTGCAAGATTGTGTGGAAAGCCATTGTGACTACCAGGGCTAAATTTAACGTGATGACTGCAGTGCTAACTAGAAGAGTGTATTCAGTGCAAAGTACAGTACAGGCATGTTTTTGCCATACTTAAATAAAAGTTTTGCTGTGATCAGCAAAGGTATATAGACTGCTGTTATTAATAGAGTAGACTGGGGAAGTGCTTGTATTGAAAAGTGCCACAAACATGAATGATAGGAATAAAGAAAGGAGGAGAGGACAAGTGAAACATGGTACTGTAGACCAGATAAGGGCATGGCAGTATACATACATCCCAAAGACAAGACAGCTGTAGCATGAACATTAACTGCACGTGTTCATAATACAGTACATACTGCTGTTTACACTTCCCCTGTGTGGGTATATTCATATTGTCACACAGGTATTGTACATTATGTGACTGCCACAGAAGGTCACATATCAATGGAGATGACTGGTTGTAATATAAACACTCTGACATGATCACTGGAGAGGGCATTTAGTAATGACAGTATATGCAATAGGGGTATGTACATATTGTGAAGATGTGAAAAATGAGTTGGTTGAATATGAATGTAATGTTAGCATATGTCTCAACCAATCAGGACACATAGCAACAGACTCATGAGCAACATTAGACAAAAGCACACACAATCATGAACAATATCAGAATAATACCACCATTAGTCTGTGACCCTGACATAAAATATGTGAGTGTGAGCTATTATATTCTGCATGAACATATTTGTATAACTATAAAGATTAGTCAGGAATCAAACACACCTTCCTCAAAATGACCACTTTGGGTGGTATTAAGATAGACACTGGTACACCTGCAGTTTAAATTACAAAAAATTCTGGCTAGTTGAGAGGTTTTCATGACACATATATGCCACAATCCACACTTGCATGAATGTAGCACATGCTATCAGTGTTGCCAATGAGCTGTGTGTTTACTGGGTGCATCACAGGAAGATATATCACACACGCATCTTGTAGAACACCTTGAAGGGAAGTCTGCACTGTCAACTTCTAATGGTTATGCTTCACAAAGAACACTTATGTATGACCAAAAGGATGTGTGCAAGCTCACTGTGGCAAAAGTGATACCCTTGAGTAAATCATCCCTAGAAGATGTGTTTGGAGGTACATGCAGAAGTGTGTATTGTACTCAATTACTGATGTTATGAGGGCTGAGAACAATGAGACTGTAATGCCCTTTGATCAGCGTGGCCTGCCCATACTCAGCATTTGTGCTACATACAAGGGATTTGTCACCACTGTGGGCACATGCTGGTGGAAGTTCCACTTACTATCTACCTGATTACCCAGATCATGTACTACTGGGTCTAGTCATAGGGGTGTGCTGTCTGTATTGTAATAAGCTTGTCAATTTGCTTTCAAAAGGAACTAATCATGCTTTTTGTTCAACTACTGTGTCTCCATGCATCTGACAACAATCAGTTTTGTGTGTTAATACTTTCTGCAGTATATCCATAATTGTCTTCTTGGATTGAATGATTGTCTGCAATTTGCAGGCATCCACAGACCTGGTTATACAAAGGATGTCTATGTTTGTCTTGACTTCTGAGACTTAAATACTGAACAGGACAGAAGCCTGAGGTACGGACCACATCAATGGACTCTAACTAGAGGTCAATTCACACATTTCAACATTATGTGTCCTGTGTGTGATCCATTTGTCCAACCACTTGGTTACATAGGTGTTTATGCCCACTTGAGACAGTTTCTCTGTAATACCTTAGTGTGGATTTGTATCAAGTGCCTTGGCCAGATCAAGTTATGCAGGGTGTCACTCTTTTCCTCATGCATGCCCTTGGTGACCTTCTTAAAGATGTCAACAAGATTTAACAGACATGATGTAGCCTTAACAAATCAAAAATGGGTTTGGTACACTGTTGTGACATTACCTGTATCCTTTTTGATAAGGTTCATGATGAGGCCTTAGTCTGCCTCGCAGATGAGGCGAATCAGGATTATGGGTGTATGATTTCCTGCATCAGGTGAAGGTTCCCCTTGTTCAGATGGATGCCTATTACTGTACACCCTTCTGCAAGAACATAGTCTGCCTGGAGGTTGGATTTAAGTAGGGATTCAACTATGTCTGCTAGTCAGGTTTTAAGTCATACTACAGGCAACCTGAGATCGTGTCAGGGCCTACCTATCCTGTGTTATTAGCCTTAGAGAGCACATAGATGACATGCTCTCCTAATTATTGTTTGCATGTATACTTTGGATGACGGCCAGTGGGGATGGGGGTGTTATGAAGTATGACAAACTGTCAGCTAGCAGATTGTCTACTTTCTCCAGTTGAGTATGGCTGGTGGCATTCACAAACAGCTTTGTGGTTAGTTGTGTCTGCCCCTTAACATTTCATACCTTATTTAAATAAATGATTTGTAACAACGCCAACAAATACAACCTTATGTATGCATCACATACCGCACAGTGGTACTGTTCACACAGTCATACAAGTCTAGCAATGTTACATCAATTGCCCAACATATGCCTATATCTTTCATTGAAAACACGTGTTTGAGCTGCACAACACCATATAAGGACACATGACAAATGAGATGGTTGTAGCACATGCAGAACAGCTACTGACACAAATGCTAATAGTCACACAATGGTGCTTATGACCACCTCAATAATCCTTGGGAATAGCTGCACAATTGTGCATACAATGAATTCCACAAGGTTGCAATTGAATCAGTACATGTGATATTTTTGTGTATATCCCAGCATTGCAACATGTGTATGGAACAAGACTTATATGCCCATGTAATCAGTATTAATTTATATTGATGTATATCACAGAGCATTTAATGATGGTAGGTGTACATATGCACACATGCCATACTGCAGGTGTCATGGTGATGGTTGAATGAGAACTGTGTGGAATGTTGATCTGTTCCACTACAAAAACACATGCCTTACTAAGCCAACAGTATACATAGTATCTTCACATGTCAACACTTCTCATGAGACATATTACTGCTGCTGTTATGAAAGGAACATGAAATCAGATGTCAGCAGCAGCCATCACTGCATTACCTCATACCACAAATTATAATACCCTCTAGTAGGCCTACCTTGCATCCACACCTTAACATAGCACATGTCGATGAGAGCAACACTATCATGTGAATGTTGATAGGGTCACAGGACATTACTAAGTTAATGGCCAACATCACATAAAATCCTAGCCATTATTATAACATTTAAACCAAACTCCCTATATCCATATGATGGAAGATAGTAAGGCTGTGTGTGTATGTGTGTATTTGTTTGATTGCATTACATACTGCCTCTGTCCATATGCGATATGTGCACCACCCCATGGCAGAATTAGCAATCACACATCCAGTGGTCAGGAGATACTTTGCAGAGGCTCATGGTAGTATTCTGATTCATGATGTATGTATTACCTTTGACATGAGGACATCTTCCATCCTCTGCTGGAAGGATGTCATGTGGCCAGAGGAAAAAAAGGGGATGTTGAATGCATGATGCTACTTTAAAGGTTCTCCTAAATGGTACTGAAATGAACAGCAATCAAAGAAAATCATACAATGACTGTAGTGTACCATCAAATATACACACACAGCACTAGACTGGGTCTGATTTGAACATTACATCTATGTAAGTATAGAAGGTGAGATCCACAGAGTGTAACACTAGTACCACCACATATGTCTGACTTTAACACTGTCATGTTGCACTTTATGGAGTATGATAGCATCATTTTATGCTGAAAAGAACATGTTGGGAGGAGTGTCTGATATGGATATGGAGTCACATATTGGTGTAACATTGTCACAGAATTATTTGAATATATGCACATTCAAGTTGTCTGCTGTCAGTTTAGAATTCCTAAATTTCTAGTTACAGAAGCAGGAGAACATAGTACCTAACATTAGTGCCACAGCACAAGTTTGACTTGAATACTGTCATAGTGTACTTTATACAGTGAACTCACATGCTGTTCTAAAATTTTCACCATACCTATTGTTAAAGTCACACAGACACTAGTTGACTGCAGTGTGACTAGAGCTCCTACCTAACTATCTACAGAGCTCAGCATTTAACACAAGCACATCACAAGTCTGGCTTTTATAGTGTGATAAAACACTTTAGAGCTGATGGCTTCAGTAGAGTCTGATGAGAAGAAGATGGTAATAGGAATGTCTCACATGCTGTTAAAATGGTCACATTACACACACACACACACACACACACACACACACACACACACACACACACACACACACACACACCCATGCACACACACACACACACACACACACACACACACACACACACACACACACACACACACACACACACACACACACACACACTAGGTCACAGTACTTAATGCAAGCAACACAGCACCAGACTGGCATTCATAGTGTCAGACAGCACTTTATAGCAGATGATATCATTGTATAGTTGGGAGAAGATATTGGGAAGCCTGTATGAAATGGCTGTGTAGGCATGTACAACTGTCACAATATTTGTTCTGCATGGGACTGGACTGCTGAATGTATGATACAGATTAATGCACTTCTGACTGCACATGCACACAAGTTGACTGTAGTGAGATTAGAGCCCCTACTTAACTACTTATGGACGCTAGAAAACTCAGCATTTAATGCAAGCACCATGTCACAACTCTGAATTTCAAACTACTGCTAGACACTTTTATAGTGGATGACATAATTATTGTTTGTTTTGGAGAAGATGTTGGAAGGCCTGTATGAAATTGCTTTGTAGGTATATATGAGTGTCAAAATATTTGTTCTGCTGGGGACTGGATTGTTGACAGCAGGATACAGAATGATGCTCTTCTGACTACACACACACACACACACACACACACACACACACACACACACACACACACACACACACACACACATTGATTGCAGTGAGATTAGAACCCCTACCACAGATGCTAGAGAACTCAGTACTTAACTTAAATGCCATGTATAAGTCTTACTTTTCACTGTTGCTGAATGGTTTTATAGCAGATGACATCATCATTTTATGTTTGGGAGAAGATATTGGGAGGACGGAATGAAATGGCTGTGTGGGCATGTGTGACTGTCAAAATATTTGTTTAGCATGGGACTAGATTGATGACAGTAGGATACAGACTCATGTCCTTTTGACTATGCACAAACACACACACGTAGAGACACACACATAATGTAGCTGTTGTGGTAAGTTAACTCCTATGCAAGTATTTTGCTCCCATCTGCAGAACACAGTAGTTAATGACTGCACCATCTCTGAAGTATGTTTTTGCCTCATCATGGCAGCCTTTATAGATGATGCCATCATCATTATATGATGTGGGTAACTTATCCTTTTAAGAGAGTTGTGGGCAAAGTGTGGAATTTGTATTTTCTGTTGTGGTTCCAATGTGCAGGTATACTGAAAAAATAGCTTCTCAAACTAATGCAAAAAGCTTTCAGGAATGCATATTGCAGAACTGAGATATATGCATCTGTTTCTCAATATGTTGTGAACATTACACACTTACAGTCCCACACAGACACACATTTTTGACCAGATTGGATGCAATTGTGTATGTAGTTGTGCTTATATTTGTGATGAACTGATGTCCATATTAATACACGTATAAGATAACATGAATTTCTGTTGTCTTTTTTAATTTTTCCAAGTCTTTTGGGTTTGTAATACAACAACAGGAATGGACCCCATTCCTAAGTCAAAGTATGCTTAAAGTTCATGAAATTAGCAATGTTTCAATCTTTGATGTTAGCCAGAAGTACTCTTCACAGCACCTACAGTGTGCCCAGTAATGACTCCTTCTGCAATTGATATGGAGATACATGAATAAATAACATATCTAAGTATGACTGTAAATTCTTTTTTATAAGACCTGTTGCTGATATTAAAACTGTCTGGGTATCCTTCTTCCACAGTGCCCTTGTTTCTGCCTGCAAATCTTGGTATTTTATGACTTTGTGTTGCTCTGTACATTGTAGTCACTAGGTGTAGCAATTTCAATTTTCAATGCTACTTTTGCCTTCTTTTCATGGACTACTATATCTGGTTTCCTCTCATCTATTTTTTGAACTGTTGGTAATGGGTGATCCCATGTGATATAAGCGTCATAATTTTCTATAATGTTTTGCGGCTCATATTTCCAATGTTTTTCAACTACTTCATTATTGCAATGTTCACACAAACCCCAATGCAACAGTCTTGCCACATTATTATGCCTTTTAGTGCACAGTTTTTCTGCCATTAGTATATCACAACCAGGAACAAGATGTGTGACTGTTTCCAATTTTGGTTTATAAAACCTGCATTTGTCTGCTTTTCCCACATATTCAATGGACTTTGCAAACCAATGGGTACATAGTCCACTATCTTGGACTGACAATATTAACCTTTCATCTTTTGGTTTAAATTCATCTCTCATGATTAACATGAGGTTGTTCCAAGAGTTTTCTATACTTTCAACTATATTTATGCATTTTCCACATTTCTTGCCTTCTCATCTCTTCCTTCACCTTATATTCTTTCTTTTGTTTTTTTTTTGGCACATTCAGTTGCTGTCTGAATTTTTTCTTCTTCTGGATTGATTTCCATTCTCGCTTGATGCAGATATGTTTCCATTAAACTAAGCAGGGACGTTATCTTAGACATATTCTCCTCATGTTTTAAAATTTTCATTACATTTGGGTCTTGTGAAGTCAGCAGATATGTATGCAGTCCTATAACTGCAGATTTATACATGTAATCAATTTCAAGGAGGTCCATACCTCCTTCAGAACGGGGAATATACAGCCTTGATATACATGGATTTTTGTAAATGATTTGATAAGTATGAAGCATCCTTCTTGTTTTCCTGTCCAGCCAATCCAACTCCTTTTGTGGACAATCAGTCACTCCAAAACTATACATTAAGACAGGAAGTGCAAATTGCTTTATAGCTTGGACTTTTTTCTTAGATGTCAGTGCCATTTTCGATATTAATTTTATTATTGTAAAATTTTTTTTACTATGTTTTATTTGCATTTGTTCATGTTTTGTTGTTGATCTTTCATCAGTTCACAGATATTTATACACTCCCTCTTGCTCAAGTTCTTTTATATCACATTCCTTTCCCAGGCTGATGTTTTCTTGGTGCCGCAGCTTTCCTGCTTTAAAGGTTGCTTTTGCACATTTATCAAGACCAAATGACATTAATATATCATCTGAAAAAGATTTGATGACTTGCAGTAGTGCTTTCAGTTCTTCATCTGATGAATTATACAATTTTAAATCATCCAAAGAAAAAAAGATAAGAAGCCTTTACACTTTGTTGTTTTCTTGGAGCCAAATTATAGCCATGACCTAATCTGTTAAGTAGACTGCTTAGTGGGTTAAGCGAAGACAAAAGAGCAGTGGTGGCAAAGAGTCACCCTAGAATATCTCCCTTTTAAATTTTATCCCTGGAATAATAATTTGTCCTTTATCATAGCTTAAATGGAAAGTAGTTTGCTACTCTTTCATGGTTGCTGTAATGTAACATACTGTGGTCATCTATCAATGTAGGATGTATCTTATATGATTTTAAGCACTCTTTTATCCATGAATGTGGAATACTGTCAAATGCCTTTCGTGGTCAATCCATGTGATACTTAGAGTCTCCCCCTTATAACAGTTCTCCATTATAACTTTATTTAACAATAAATTATCCTTTGCTCCATATGACTTTCTTCTATTACCCATTTGTTCTATTGTCATAATTGAGTATTCTTCTAAATTACTATAAACTCTGTCATCATCAATTCCAGTGTATAGTTTATACATCATCCGAAGGCAAATTATTGGTCTACAGTTTCAATATCTCTGTCCCTGTATATTTCAATGTCTTTTTTTCTTTTACTTCTATCCGTTTAGCATCTTTGTTATGTTCCACGAGATCTTCAGAGACATTTCTCCAAAATGTATTTATTTCTTCTTTTTTCATATGAAACTTTTTTGAGTCATTAATAAATTGCTTATTTTGTACTTTTCATTTACATTTATCTGCATATCTTCTCGTTTTTCTACCCGTGCTAACAATTTTAGTTTATTATTTAAGATAGTACATGATAGATCATGATCACTTTTGAAACTGCACATTTGTTTTGCCACGTCTATCTTTATGAGTATTTTTGTTGATCTTTTCCCTCTTCTATGTCCTTCTAATAGTGACACTTTTGTCTTAATTGCTTTACAGTTTTCTCTATTCGATAATGCCATGATGACATTTGAGTCCCCCTTTTCCTTTCTCTGCTACCCTGGGTTTTTGTGTAAAACATTATCTGTTATTAATTTAGCTGCACAGTAATATATCTTACTTACTTATGTTGTATTGCATGAATCTCTATGAACAGTCTTAATTACTGTGTTCATTTGTTTTATCAAACTTCTAATTTTTGGGGTTTTACTGACTTTCGGTTATCAGACTTCTAATTGTTGGGGTTTTATTGACGTTCTGCAATCTGTTTTTCATAAATCTGTTGTATTGATCAACACAAGTTTTTATTTGAAGCTTCAGACAGTTTTTCTTGTGGAAATATTTTTCTTTCCTCTAATTTTTGCCTTAATCTTTTCATATATCTTCTCTCTGGAAATTCTGGGCTTTTTGCATAATAGTAACAATACATAATTTTTTTCTTATCCTCAATAGTACCCTCTATTGTCTTTATGGATCTTTTTTGGCCTATTAGTTTCTGTGATTTTTGTGGGCTACTACTTCCTTCTGCAACAAGGGCCATCCTCCCCCTGAACCTGGCCTAGTCCCATTATAGGAATGTTTCCATGTCTTGAGGATTCTACAATGTCATTTTTTTCCAGTCCTGGCACCAGTGTGCCTACCAAGATTGGGCACTTTTTTATCATCGGTCTTACGCACCCAGCTATCTATTTTTTTATTTTTAACCTACTTCTGTCCATGATATATGTTAAATAAAATACAGTCTATATATCAGTGTTGTCTTGGTGAGATTTTGTGAAAAACAAGGTCCACCTCTTAAAGGTACTCACCAGGACTCGAGAATGAATTCAATTCAAGCAATATTACTCTCCTTTGCTTGCTGATTTATCATCTCTCCAATCAGAACCCTGACAGCATAAAGCTTTAGATGATGTAACAATGCAGCTGTGCTATTTATTTTTGTAGTATAGTTAACATTTGTGAACTACTACTCACATATCCATTTTTAAGTGCATGGGTGCAGGATATACAAGTGTGAGTAAATATATTTTCAGTTAGTAACAAGTGCCTTCCCTTTGGTTGTGTCTTTACATGGATTTTAATGGGATGAAGACAACTGGGCAGTAAACATAATGATAAATGCCAATCGGCTTTTTACATAACGCAATGCTGAGCAACTGGTTTCTGCAATCGATGGCAAAGTGTTTGCACATGCACGATTCACCTTTAATGAATACAACTTGAACATGAGAAGTACTTATGCATATAGGCTGTGGTAGAAATAGCTGACAGATACTATGGTGTTCACTGTGTAATTTATATTGCAAATGTGCGGTCATAACCTGTATGACATTAAAGATTATTACTATTGCCTTCCGCATTTGCACGGTGTTAAACAATGAGCAAACACAGGTCCTTCCTTAATTGGGAATACAGTAATAGTTCTATTGGTTTGCTATCCTCTGCACAGACACACCAAGCAGAGAGTTGTGGCAGTCAGCAGTTTGGACAGTACTGAGTGTAATAAAAACACTTGCTGCCTAGCTTTCTCTGTGGCAGCAGGTGTAATAGCAACAAGTTCATATTTTACGCATGAATGAGATAGGATTTAAATCCAGCTCCATCTAGTTTTTTGCACATGTTTTCAGGGTGGCATTACAGAATTAAATGGGATTTTTTTTGCAAATGTGAGAGGCAAAGTAAAGTAAGTAAAGTACTGTATGAAACCGAACATCAGTAAATTGCTTTATGTCAACATTACCCATATGGCTTTGCATTGTTACACAATCATCAGTCTAAATAAATGTTGCAGTACATATGTAATTTACTTGGCTTTAACTGTGTGTTCCTTTAACACAGTGAGTTTAAGCAGCATTGCACAGATGTAACAGCACTATGCTATAGGACATGAGCCATTCACCGTCGTTTGGCACTGGTGTGTGATGCAAAATCCATGCAAAGCAGAGGAAGAAAAGTGAGGGGCTTCATTAGAGGGTATTTCTGCTGTATGTGGTGTTTTATTTATTTATTTTTTTTACCAGATTAAAGGTTTGAAAATGGGGTAGATAGGAAAGTGGTGAAATGAGGGGCAACCAGGGGAAAGAACAAAGGGAAAGCAATATAGGAGGAAAGAACAAAGGGAAATCAATATAGGAATGTGAAGAAGGAAATTAGGAAAGAACCATAGATATCTAATCTTCAACAGTTTATAATGTACATGTATAGAATATTGGATGAACTTGGACTGGCACCTCAACAAATATGGGTGACAACACTGCAATCGTTGTATAGCCAATTGGACCTATTCAAGTGTGTTGAGAAGACACATGTGTGAAGTGGAGAGTTATGTATGAGACATTTTTTTTTTCTGGAACAGGTGTCCTTTTTTTTTAATTTTATTTCAGTAAGAGAAAAATGTTGTGTAAGGGATGTAGGTAAATCAAGGTCAGGTAAGTTGGGTAGGTGAGGAAGTGGGTGCAGGCAAATAGGACAACTGAGACAGAGATAAGGATGGTGAGGGACATAAAAAGGTTGGAGGACACCGTGATTGGGAATAGGGAGGGGACACTGGAGGACCATGCCAATCAAGTACAGGAACAGTGGGAATCTAGTCCTCACCCTCAGAACTGTCATCACCATCCCTTTCTTCAGCTTGTTGGTGGAGAGCTTGACATTTTTGTTTTTGCAGCATTCCAGTTAGCATCTTCTCCATACAGCTGAGGTGTGCACTAATGCTATCTTCTGTGATCTCATGCACCATACCTGGCAGCTCCTGATGGGTGACAAAATTACCACTTCCACCAATATTCCCAGAGGGTGCCAATACACCAGCTGCTGGGGTAATGCTACCTGATATTGAGGGCCCAGGTAGTACAGAGGCTGCAGAGGCCATACTGCCAGGTTGCATCCCAGATGTGCTGGGCATTGGTGCGGTGACCACTGAAGGGGTGGCAGGTTAAACTGCACTGGTTGGCCTACCTCCCTGTGCTGGAAATCATTTTGTCAGTTGTCAGAAACTGATAATATCAGAACATTGTGACCACACATATAAAAATCAAAAAGAGAGCTAAGTGTGGGGAAAGAGACAAAAAAAGAAAAAGATAATTAGAACCCTTATATGTCAAATATAGTAAATTACTACTATATAAATATAATTTTATTTTTACATTAATTATATTTTTCAAAAACTACAATCTAGGACTAATAATCATTCCAAGTAATCCTTGCGATATGCATATATTGCACATATGCTTTTACAAATAATACAGATTAAGTTAACAACATGACATTTATGCTACTTTAGTTGAAATTAATATTTAATTTTTTTTTTATTATTTTGCAATGTATTTGTTACCTATTGGATTTGCAACCACACCATCTAAATACACTATTACAATTGATTCCTACAATTACCATGAAGCATGCATGCTTGAATTTAGTTAAGATATACATAATTAATATGCTACTAATGTACAGAAGAACAGTACTTTTAATAAAATAATTATTTTGTGCTGCATACATACCGCTTGTTTGTCTTAGTCTTTCTAAACATTCAGCATGTGATTTCCTGTTCACTGCAATCTCCTGGGGAACTGTAAAATTAAAAGGAGAGAAAAAGAGAAGAAAATTATGCATAGTGGTCTCCAGCTTTGATTAAAATTTAAAGTATCTTTATCTGTATACTTTCACAACTGCGGGATGTCAGCAGTCCTAAACTAATTCAGGTATTATTTAAGTTGTGCTTGCTTGCACCTTTTGAGGTTGTTGTAGTGGTGCCTGCATTGCTCTCCGGTACATTGAATGCCAGTCGCCCTGGAGACAGCCTTGACAAGACTATTCCATGCCTCTGATTTATACTAACACCCAGGATAGTCCTCCTGCAACAGTCTACAGCTGTGGCACTTTACAAACAGTCCATTGAATATTTTGGACTCTACACCCAATCATTGAGCCCTGAATTTCACATCTTCCTTTATAGCTCCTGCTATGTCCTCACAGGTCATACTGCAATTTGGAGATGTTAAATGAAGAACAACATTGAAAAACAGAGAGGAAGGTAGTTTATGATTTAGGAAGGGTAATGTGACAGTTAGCATTAGTTTATGGGTTGGATGCCGCTGTTCCTGTTAGATGACTTAACTTTTCAGACATGTATTTGAGTGTTTAAAGTTTATGACCTGACACATTTTGTGTGGCTTTTGCATACTGAGAAAAGTACTTTGATACAATGTGGGATTCAAACCTATGTAAAATAGACAATACATAGTCTTCCACACAGGTGTTTTTACCTCCTTGCCACAGAAAAAAAGTATTTGTCAGACATGCTTATTAATTATATAGACACATTAAAGAGTGAGTGGTTAACCATGTATGTATGTGTTATCTGATGAGGTCCTGGTTTATGCATTCATGTGTATATAACTATCATTCAAGCATGAAGTCCATCCCATGGCAAAAAAGACAGTTTTAAGTACAGAAACATAATTGTCAGTATATCCTCAATGACACATATAATTCATATGATACCCACTGCTATGCATAGTTATAGTTATGTATAATTATGTTTATATTCTTTATTTTTAAAAACTGAGTGAAACAGCATGAATACAATTTGGAGTGTGCCAGATTAGAACCCTGCCTCACTTGTAATCTGACCATGAATTTACACTAGTTGCCACAGGGAAGGCTGGGCAAGTGATGCATTTTTTACAGTCATTACTGTCCAGAGGGCTCATTGCCAGTAAGGACTTGTTTTTAGACATGCTTATTAGTTGTATACACACATTAAAGAGTTGAGTGGTTAACCATGTGTGTGACATGAGAGCTCAGAATACAAATTTTTGATTCTATAACCATTATTGTACCGATACCCGCAGTTAAATATATACCATATATGAATATTATGTGGGTGCTCAAGCCACCTGCTATGCATAGTTATGTTTCTATATAATTATTTTTATATTGTTAATTTTTATCTAAATTACAGTGGCGTGCTTGCTGGATTAGAACCCTGGTTTACATGTATCATGGCCATTAACGTACATCTGTTGCCACAGGTAGAGCTAGATGCAGGTGTAATCTTTACACTCAAAATGGTGTATGAGTGCTGCCCACCATGCAATGCCACTTAGCGTGTTTGCATGATGGAAGACCACACATGTTACGATTTATCTTTTTAGAAATTGACAAGTCTGCAGGTGCTGTGGAACCATGCTGACCTCAGCGCAATGCCACTCCACATGTTTGGGTGATGGAAAGAAAAAAGATGTAGCAATGTATCATTTCTGAAATTGACAATTTCTGCTTATTGTCTGTGGCATTTCATTTTGCGTGTACACAGGTGAGCAATGCACAAATGAGACAGGCAAAGCTTAACATGTGTTATTCTTGTAAAAGTTGTTTATTAGGTTTCATCATTAAAAGATAAATGTGGGACTTGAACCATGATCTGCATATCTTATATGCTCTTTGCTTCATTGTGTTTACCAGTTATGCTTTACACACACACTTGAACACACATGATTCACAGATCTAATATATGCTGTCCTTATCATAGAAGCAGCTTCCATTAATTAGAATTCATTTATCCATTTTATTGTATTTGTATGTAGCCACACTCTGTGCAAATATTAATATTTTTAAAAAGGAAACATAAACAACATTGCAAAATACATTTTAATACACCTTACAAATTTTTACACAACTGTGGATTTGAACTATCATTATAATGAACCTACAAATCTAGGGTTGTCTTATCTCTTTTTGCCACAGAAACTTTGCTGCAGGAATCCATATCATTGTATATACAAGCAAGTCCCATTTCCTCCACAGTATTTACAAGGCATATACACTTGTACATTCTCAGTTGTTTGTACATGTGTTGCTTACATATTTAGTTCAATGAGTGACCACACCATTTATGACTATTGTTTGCAACAATGCAGCTCTGTCTTCACTTTAGATTTTGTTCGCTCTTCTCTTATCTGTGCTGTACTCACAGGCATACAGTCTATAGGGTATTTTGTATCATTGTTCTTTAAGTGTATGATAAAATTACATGGCAGTAAAAAACAGTTTTCAACAAAGGCAGGAGAATTTGGCTATTAGTGAACAAAATGAGAAATGTGTGTTGTTCATTTTCATTTAAAAGCTTGTAGAATTACTTCCACACTTTGTAAATGTATCCTGGGTGACACACCCAATGCAAGTAAGTTAGTTTGAACTGCTGTTGTGACTTCCTTCTCTCTCCCACTAATATTTCACAGTTACAATCCATTAGTAACTAACACTGAGGTAGTGCCTATATTAAGTTTACACCTGCTACATGATGTCAGAAGTTTGGGATGAGTTCACACCTCATTTGCATCTTCACTGTGTTCAGAGGCCTGACTCTATGCTATAAAAGGTACCTTGTAGCTAGGGAATTTAAACGAGAGGAGAGTTATGTATTTAGAGAACACAGAAGATTGCTATTCCTTTTGCTTTATCTGCAGAGAGGGCTTCTGATCTTGCAAAGGTATACTTGCATTTTTCAAGTACATTCTAAATTTGTTAACATGTTGCAAAGAAAATTGTTGTGTATATGCATTAGAAAATGGAACTTTTTCTGCATGCACTTCATATAGTTCACTGTTGGCATAGGTATTTTTGGCAGTCATTTACTTTCTCAGATATACAGCTTATTCACTTTTATCACGTGATATTGTTAAAACTGGTTATCTTACAATCTTCTATGTTATTTCAGGAAAATGTAATGTACTTTATTGTTAATGACATAGGAGTGTTATGCTTCTAAGATGGCCAACAGACACCTTCTGAGAGGTGACTGACAATCATATAAAATCAACTTTTCTGTTGTAAATGTGTACACATTTTGCAAGAATTATGTTGAAAGCATATATAACAATTGTATTATGTGGTATTCCTTGTTTTTTTACAAACTTTCACTTGCCTTGTTGTTTTGGGTGTGGGGGAGCCAAGTACCATTTGTGTGTTGCCACAACAAAAGTTGTGTTCGAAGAGGTTTGCTATTGAAAATGCATAATCATCCTGTTATATCCCTCAGAAAGAATACATTACTAAAGTGGTATTCCTTGTTTTGGACCAAACTTTGGTTTGTGATTGAGTGTGATATGATACAACCACATAACCTTCAATTTTAATAACTGAAATGTGTGTCACTAGTTCTTCATGTTGAAAATATATATGTGTATATGAGCAGGAATTTCATTATGTGATAATTGTGTGTTGTATCCTTATCTATTTTATGTCACATAGGATTATTACACCCAAGCATACAATTCCACATAAACTGCCTTTCAGTGATACTGAAAATGATGCAAACGTGCAGGAGTTTAGGTGCCACAGCACCTTTCTGCTTGACAGAGGACGCAGAGATATGACTGATAGAATGCAGGTTTGGAACCAGATAATCAATGATGTTAATGCCATAGGGGGCTGCACCACATCTTATGATCAGGTGCATCATAGGACCACTGATATGATTTCATCAGCCTGGAGGAGAGCAGCTGCAGTTGGCCGTGAACAGCTGGCTATGGAGGGGGGGGCTGATACAGAGCCACCACTGACAATAAATGAGGAGTTCCTGTCCATTGTCAGAGATCTAGAGAGCTCAGTGGAAACTGCACACCAACATGTGATTGATGTTGGTGCTGATGAGTCTGGGAAGACAAGTATGTGCTAGGAGGAACATCCAGGTAAACTTACATATGGCAAGTTGTAAGATGTGCTTGTATATTAAACATTTAACTAATGGTTCATGTGTTGTTTTTTAATGAACCTGTTGATAAATTAAGAGTCAGTGACACATTTTTGTTAATTACAAATGAGCTGTGAGTGGATGGGTCAACCAAGTTTCAGTTAAAAGTATTTTTAATGGACATTTAGACAAAAAGTGTGTATCCCCCCCCCCCGTGTTATTGCAGTTGTGATGACTACATCCTTACCTTGCTTCATTTCTTCCAGGACCATAATCCCTAACAAGTGTAGAGTCATCTACACATGATAAACCAAACATTTTTCTTTGATTACTGATGACCTTTTGTCAGATATATGCATTTATCTGTATGTGTGAGGTGGGTGTAATGAGTGTCTGTATTGCTGTACCATCTGCAGTAGTGTGACTAGTGTTAGTTTATTATATAAATTGTTTTAAATATTTAATGTAGTATTAATTTTGTTCTTCTTTGTTGTCTTACTATTACAGGTGATCCTGACACTGGAAGTGTAGGACTCTTACCACCTGATGTCAGAGTATTGTCAGACTCTGATGACGATGGTGGGCAAAAAGATGTATAGTTGGGGGGTAGGTGCAGAGGTTGATTCTGATACTGAAGTTGACATTCAACCATCCCTATATTTTTGTCAGGCACAGTCAGTTGGCCTATGCATACCTATTCCACTGAGCCCTCAGGTATTGGACAGGTAGAGGATGATACATTTGACACATATGATTAGGGTAGTGTGTTTACTGCAGCTTCAGTGCCAATTGACTCTGGCCATAGCCAAAGTGGGGGTGAGGTGCCACTAGTTCCTCCAAGGACATGCTTAGGGTTGTAGATGTGGCAGAGCTTGATGTGCCAGACTGCCTCCACTGTGTTACCGATTCAATGGATCAGCTAAATGACCTGATGGAATGGGCAGTGTCTGTGATCAAATGTCTGCTGGGATGGGGGCACCATCCACATGGATGTAGGTCAGAAGCATCATCTGATGTTAGTTAACATTACCATGCTCGATAAGGCTCTCATAGTAGCACTACTTCCACTGCTCGGTCAGTAACACCCAGACATGGTAGGCCATGGGGTTATGATCATGGGCATACTCATGAGGAGATCTTGTCCAGCAGACATCAGTCCTGTTTGGACAGCAGCAGCACATCTGACCATGGGCATGGACATGCCAGTGGAACTCCTGACAGAGACAGTTCTCATGGTCAGGGGCGACAAGGATGAACTGTTGCCTCTACCATGCAAGACCCATAATTGTCCAACATACCAGGACATAGAGCTAGCATGGAGCTTGGCTGTGTTCTTGCAAAAACTCACATAGATTTTTCACCTTGAGTGCCCATGCAGACACACACACACACACACACACACACACACACACACACACACACACACACACACACACACACGCACAGTTAGAAGGGTCATTCATGAAACTTACAGCTCATTCTGTCTCAGTGGTCATTTGATACTTTATCAGAATTTCTGCTTGCCTGCCTGCCTGCCTGTCTTTCTTACTCACATGCACTCATTACCTTTTGTGCCAGCCTTGGCCTCCTCCCCACCAAAACAACACCCTGTGCAAATGATAAATGTGCCATATCCTTGTTTTCCTATCTTTTGGATTCAGGGATACATAAGTGTTTTGTCTGATGCCCAGGAAGCATAGCAGACTGAGTGCTTAGTATATATGTGATTGCGATGACCTTTTGAAAGTTGTGCTTTTCTCTTAAAGGTTTTTGTAATGTATCTTTGATGCATGAGGCATATTAGTTGATAGAGAACACATCTATTGACATAAGTTAGTGCTGTCACATATTGATGTCATTGCTCCCATCTTCTACTTAGTTACATTAGCCAGTAACAGGATGCCATTTATTTTCCTATTCCAGGTTCAACACTTACCTTGATAGTTTTGCAGTTACAAGTGTTTTAATCTGGGGCTGACTCGGTGTGATGCTAGCAGGACACACTCATTACATGTGTAAGTAGAGGTTGTGAGCATTGCCTGACATCAGTTTTACTGTATGTACATGAACAGGAAAAGTTTTATCCCTTAGGATGTGAGCATGTGTGCTATCAATTGTCTCTTGGGCAGGATGAGGGCATATTGTGCACACCTACATCTACCTACACACACAGCAGCTAGTAGTTCCCCCTCTGACTCCTCACTTGCATGTGTCTATGGTGACCTTGCCAGTGGTGGCAGAATATGTGCTCCTTCTCCTTGGTGATCCTGCTGAAGCTGTTTTCTCAGGATAATATTGTGAAGGATGACACAGACAGTAAACGTTTCAGCAGAAATATGTGCATTGTACTGCAGGGCTTCCCCTGATGTATCTAGGCACCGGAGCCATGATTTCAGCAGTCCGAAGAAATGGTCTATGATATTTTTTGTTTGAGCGTGTGCCTCATTATAATGTTATAATGCTCTTCAGTGGGTGGGTGCGCATTTCTGATGAGAGTCATTAGCCACGGTCTAAGTACATACTGTGCACCCCCCAGTAAATGATCTTGTGGAATATACCCCATAGAAAACCTCTGATACAGTAGAGAGTTGTTCCAGATATGGGAGTCGTGGTAACTGCTTGACAGCACACACATTCAGGATGATTCCCTTAGTGTTACACATGATCTGGCAGTTAATGTAGTGGAAGCCCTTTACATTTATGTACACCCTTCCTGTTCCCCAGGTGGTGCTTTGATTTCAATGTGCGTGCAGTCTGTAGCACCCAAGACTTCAGTGAAGTGTGCTACAGGGTAGAAATCTGGCACAGTTGTAGATCTGTCCTCAGGTGTATGGGGAAAATGTATGTAGTCACTGGCATGTTGTAGCATAGCATTCAGGAACTGATGTAAGATCCTGGATGCTGATGCTTGTGACACCCTCAGCATATCCCCTGTTGGTCTCTAGAAGGTTCCTGTAGCTAATATTCTAAGTGCTTCACATACCTTAGTGTCCACAGGTATTGGTTCCCCTTGGTTTGCCCTTGCTCTCAGTTGAGGATGACAGATGTTGCAGAGTTCCTGTAGTCTGTCTGTATCCACCCTGTAGCACTCTACAATTTTCACCTCATGCAGACCATGAAAAAGTTAGATGGGGTCTAAACACCCTTCTCCTTCTTGGCAGTGGTCTAGTAGCAACCGCAGCAGCATAGAATTGGGCCTGTTGCACATACATATGTATTAGAGCAACAGTAGCCCGTAACATTGTTACCATGTATCCATGTAGAGTTGTTTCTATGGCTGTATTCCAATAAGTTTTGGAATTCGAGGCCAAAACCTGCACTGTGTCCACACTTGCTTTGCAGCTTGTTGAATAGCTCCTCCATCTTGGATTCGTTATTCAGCTGCTTATGTTGTAATTAATACGCCATGATGTTTACAGTGTTCGCACGACTCTACAGACCATGTAGAATCACTTAGTGAATAAGAAATGGTGCACTATCACATGTGTGTTCCGGTCAATGCACACATGGTCTTAGCACACCATGTAGGCTTTACCGATTCCAGTCACCAGTGTTAGTTGCTAATGGCTTGCAACTAGAAATGATTAGTGTAAGAGAGAAGGAAAAGACAACAGCAATTCAGACAACCTTCCATACAGTCAGTGTGTCAGTGAGGATACACTTCCAAAGTGTGGAACTAACTTCAGGAAGCTTTTAAATGAACCAAAACAGCACACACCTATCATTTTTGTTCACTAGCAGCCAAACTCTCCTGCCTTTGCTGAAAACTGTTTTTTAAGGTCATGTATTTTTATCATATCTTTAAAGAACAACGATGAAAAATGCACTACAGATTGCTTGTCTGAGATTACAACAGAGATAAGGAAAGAATGAACACAATACAAAGAGAAGACAGAGATGCAGTTGTGCAAACATATTCATAAACGGTTGTGTAATCACTCATTGCACTAAATATATAAGCCACACATGTACAACTAACTGGGAATGTCCAAGTATATGTCCTGTTAATACTGTAAAGGAAATGTGAATTCCTTGTATGCACATGATTTGATTGCTTTTGCATATCTGTGGAAAACAGAGATAACACACTCTTACTTTGTTCAGTAATTTCATTGGTCTGATAGTTCAATTGAGAGCTGTGCAATTCTTTAACATGTGTTTAACTGTTTTTTTTTATCTCTTAACATTTGTGTTGCGCTCATCATTTTGCAAACAGTCAAATGCATAAATATTTAAAAATTAATGTCAGTTGCTTTAGGGAGCGCAATCACACTTAGGGCAGTCTGCACATAGGATGATAATGACAGCATAAATTACACTTGGGAGCCAAGTGTGTGTGTAGCACACCCTGTAAAGATGTTGAGGCACACAATACATAATATAGATAAACCGTGGTTTGAATTCCACATCATATTTTTTACTGCTGAACAATCATAATCATTATGAACAAAAATAATGTATATTTGCTTTGGCCTGTCTCATTTGCCTGTTGTTCACCTGTTTGCAAACAGGGTTCACTGCTGCAAAAAAGAAACACTGTTACTTTCAGTAAAGTAGCATTGTTACTTGCTTCGCCTTACTTTTTGCAGACAGGCTAAGTGGCGTTGCATGGCTGTCAGAAATCTGGACAGCATCGAATGAAAAAAATACACTTTCTGTCTAACTTTCCCTGTGTTACCAGTTGTACGTTTATGGAGAGAACACAGGCGAATCAGCATTCTAATCCTGCACAGTCTAATTTTTATTATTAGTGTTCCACTGTAATGCGTATCAAAAATAACAATATAATTATACATAACAATAACTCTGTATAGCAGGTTGACTGAGCATAAACATGGTATCATATGTATTATATGTGTAATTGGGTATCATGCCAATTATGGCTCTGTTATCAAAAGTTTATTCTCTGACCTGGGATAAAATACATAGAGTATTGGCAGCCATCTACACACCTCATGTAACACAAGTATAACTGAAAAATAGAATGAATTGTGTGGTCTGACCCAAAAATCAAAACATCTCCTCTGAAAGTAATACAAATATATGCATTTCCAGTATATTGTTACATATTACTCCTGCATCACAGCTGAGCATGCATAACCAGGGCCTTGTCATGTCACTCACATACATGGTTAACAGAAGTATAACACCACTCACTCTTTAAGGTGTACATTAGTAATTACCGTATTGAGCAAACAGTGCTTCTTTGGCAATGTCCTATATGGAAGTATATGTATTCTCTGTTTTACAAAGGTTTGAATCCCACATTGTACAAAGTACCTTTTATCAGTGTGTAAGGTCCCATAAAATATGTATCAAGTCATAAAATTGATCCCTCCAAATTCAAGCCTTAAAAGCCAATTTGTTTAACATATTAGTGTTGACCATTGGACAGACTGATGTAAGGCCTAGCAGCACACATTCCATAAATTAATGTCAAATGTCACATTACACTTCCTGTTTCATAAACTGCCTTCCTTTTTGTTTGACAATGTTGCTGCATGCTTAACATTGCACAAACAAGATTGGCATGCTTGGACTGGTTTGTGCTCAGGCCATAAAACTTATTATAACAAATTGGCAGGAAAACACTTTAACTGTTGCTGGAGGACCTGTGCAGACATGGCAGGAGCTGGGAAGGTTGGTGCCCAATTCAAGGCTAAAAGATGGGATTTGGAGGAATCAAAAATAAATAAACTGCTACAGCCATAGGCTGCTGCAGGTGGAGCTATCCTGGTCTCAGAATAAGGCTGAAGCTTGGAACAGTATAGTCAAGGCTGTCTCCAGTGCGACTGGTATACCGTGCACTGGAGAGCAATGAAGGCATCATTATAATAACCTGAAACAGCACAAGCAGGCACAACTCAACTAGTGGTTGAATGAGTTTAGGACTGTTAACATCCCAAAGTTGTGTAAGTATACAAATATAGCATATTTAACTGATATAGAAAGCTGTATATAGCCAAGACTGGTATGCATAATGTCTTCATGTCTCTTTTTCTCTCCTTCTTTATCTTCCAGCTACTCAGAAAATTTCAGCGAACAGAGAGGTGCATGCTGAACAACTAGAAAGACTCAGAGAGGCAAGGGGTACCCCTGTAGTATCATTCTCCCTGGTAAGATCCGACCATAAAGCGGTCACATTGAAAGTGACCATCTCCTCTGACCCCCCCCTCTAGCTAGGGTCAAACAAAAAATCTTCTCCAAAGCTGATTACAACCTCCTGAAGGATGGTATAAACAGCTTCACAGCCTCACCCCCCTCTGTAGGAACTGGCACCAATCTCTAAATCTATACCAAAGTACTGTACAAGCATTTATACAGATGCTTGGAATCAGGAATACCTGACAGGACAAAATCATCCTCCACAAGGAAGAGTAAACCTGTCTGGTGGACATCTGCAATAAATAAACTAGATAATAAAAGGAAAAAATTGCTGTCTAGGACCAAGAAGGAACAGGTGCACAATTGGAAGCAATCTCTCCATAGCCTGAATAAGGAAATAAGAGTGCTAGTAAAATCCTCTAAAGCCAACTTCAGGTCCAAATTGGCCACATCTACTAGAGACAATCATAAGTCCCTCTTCACATATGTCTGCAATCTCAAAGGAAGCATCCAGATCTGTTCAGAACTGGTGGTCAAGGACACCACATACACAAATGCTGTAGATATAGCCAACCTACTGGCTGACAGATTCAGCAAAAACTTCACCCCTCTGTCCCTCATCAGTAAATCAGGACATCCCCAGTACCTGCCTCCCTCCCCTTATCTCTAGGGAACAGGTCATCTCTACCCTCTCAAAGGCAAAAAATACAGCCTCCATGTGACCCGATAACATCCCAGGCTGCATCCTACATGATTATTCAGGTGTTGCCCAGCAGTATTGTGTGACTGTCTGTATTTGTGTCATTAACTGTCCTGCATGAACGACATCCACCTTATTTGTAATGTGTCCATATACTGTATCAGACCCCTCACACACACCTTTCCAGTGATAAACATATAGGCATACAATGTGCAAGTGTTGTAATGACATGAAATAGGTAGAGTTGTATGACTGTGTTAACACAGTGTGTGTCATGTGATGCATATCCAAGGTTGTATTTGATGGTATTGTTACAAATCTTTTTTTAAGTACAAAATGTTAAGGGGATACACAGCTATGGGTACAGATGGTTGCGGATGGCACTGCCAATACCCAATCAGAGGCAACAGACAAAATACTAGGTGACAGATATAGATCAAACTTCACTCCCCTGACCCCACTGCTTATCAATCAATGTATACATAGAAACATTACTCAGCATATTTTCTCAAGAGAGACAGTCATCTGTGCACTCTCTAAGGCTAAAAACACGGCATCAATGAGCCATGACAACATCCCAGGCTGCCTTATCAATAAATTAAAACATGACCTATCAGACCCAGTTGGATCCCTACCTAAACACAATGTCCATATAGGCTGTTTTCTGTCAGAATGGTGCACAGTTGCAGTCACCTCTGTGAACAAGGGGGGACCATCACTCGACACAAGTAATTACAGACCCATAAGCCTGATTAGCCTCTTCTGTAATTCAATGGAAAGAATCATTATGGACTTTATCAGCAAGAACATAGGTAATCGCCAGAATGTGTAACCACCCATTTTTTATTCATTAAGGCTAGATCATGTCTGTTCAATCACATTGACTTCTTTGAGAAGATCACTAAGGCCATGAATGAGGGACAGAATGTGCATTCCACCTAGCATGACCTGGTCAAGGCATTTTATACAATTCCACACTCAGGTATTATAGAGAAACTGTCTCAAATAGCCATAAACCACTATGCACCAAGTGGGTAGCACAATGGATCATCAACAGGACACATAATATCAAAGTGTGTGATTTCCCTTCTAGCAAGAGGACAGTGACCAATGCAGTACCACAGGGTTCTGTACTAGGCCCTTTCCTTTTTGGTATTTAATTCACAGATGTCATGGCAAACTTAGACAGTCTTTGTACAACCAACTTTGTGGATGAGTGTAAATTGTGGATAATCCTTGAATCCAGTAATGGTATTGATATACTGCAGAAACTCAAACAATTGATTGGTGTCAGAGCCATGGAGACACACTACATGTCCAAAAAAGCATAATTATTCCCTTTTGTAAAGCAAATACCCAAGCTACTTACAATGTAGACAGCACATCCCATTGAGTAGACCCAGTTGTACATTATCTGGGTGCACAGGTAGATAGAAATTGGAAGTTTGATCACCATGTGTCCGCAGTGGTGAGAAATCCCTTCTATGTGGCACAACTCATATGGGTATGTTATCTAGATCAAATGATGTTATAATTACATTGTACTCATCCTTCATCACAACAATAATTGAGAACAATGCATCCTTTCCTACGTACCTCGCTACACATCTGCAACAGCTGGAGCAGTACAGAAATTTTGCACAAGCAAGATACAGGGTGAAAAAGACAAGTCCTATGTGGAAATGTTACACATTGGTTAAGCAAACTGCATGAGGGTTACTTGTTTCAAGGATGTTAACCTAGCCTCTGACATAATAAATCATGTTGGAATGATAGATACATCTCTCAAACACTACCCTTTCTTGGGAACAAGCTTCCCATTTATGTAAAGTCAAGGCCTTTCCTGATAATATTCAAATGCAGCCTACATCAGTAGATGGTTAATGGTAATTGTACTCATAGTGTTACACCCATGTCACTCATGGATAGATGCAGTTGGTCTTAGATAACATAGCATAGGCTCATAACTGTGTGAACTTTGTTCACATAGTTATTAAAAATAGTGAAATTCATGTTAAATATGGCTAAGCATCGATGCCTTTAGTGTTGTGTGTAAATGTTGTTATCCTTATGGTCAATACCTATGTCAGCCACGGATGCTTTATTCAAGTGTATTGCATTTGTCACAGTGATCTTGCACACATCTTGTCACCCATACATAACTATTCTTTGGTATGCATACAAAAGAGGACTTGATAGTGCAGACTTCCCTTTGAGGTATTGTACAAGATGCATGTGTGATATGTATTTCTGTGTTGTAGTCAGTAAATACAGAGATTATTGATAATATTGTTGGTATGGGTTTGATTCTTGCATGTGTGGCTTGTGGCTTATGTATCATGCCAACCTCTCAAATGGCCAGGAATATCCCTGAATTCATCCCCAAGATTTACACTGTCCCACTTAACCCCTCCAAAGACAGTTTATTTTTAGAAAAGGGTGGTGACGTACCCTTATAGAATACTGGCATTTATCATAGTTGTACACAACTTTTCCTGCAGAACATGTATAATAACTTAAACTCACATATTCTGGCAATATCACAGATCAATGCTGTTAATAATTTAAAATTGTTTCTGATTGTGCTTGCTATTGTCAGCATTTGTCCATGAGTCTGTTGTTATTTCTCAATGATATTTTGTGAGGTATACTGACATTTTGGTCATATTCAAGTCAGTCATTTTGCAGATCTTCACAACATGCAAATACCCCCTATTGTATATACCATCCCTGCTAAATGTCCTCTTCAGTGAGCATGTGAGTGATGTTTATAGCCATTCATCTCCAGTGACATATACCCTTGTGTGACAGTCACATATATACTATCATATAATGATATAAATATACTCACAGAGGAAGGTGAAAACAGCAGTAGATACAATGCAATCTAAATATGTGCGTAATGGTATGTTACTGACTTCTCTTGGAAGCGTATGTACATTGACATATCCTGTCTTGTGTACATTGACATGTGTTACATGCCATCATCCTCTTTCTTCTTTTCTATCATTTATATCTGTGCCCATTTTAATCAGCACACTTTCTCTGCCTAGTGCATTTATGTTGTGTTGCCTTTGCCTTTGCTGAACACCCCAACATCCATTGTTTCAGCCTGGAAAAACTTTGTTGTACTGTACAATGAAATGATTACACTTTTCTATAATGTGTTAATATTGCAGTAGTTGCATCATTTTCACCCCTGGTAGTCATTGTGACTGTCCGCGTAATCTCGCAGAGCAGGTTTGCCCATACACAAATTTGTATGCATGTTCTTTCTGTGTTTGTACTGCTCTGCCAACCGCAAAACATCATTTGTATCCATGTAAGAGCAATGTGCAACATGCATATGCAAATAGTGCTTCTCATCGCGCAAACACATTAACTTTGTGTAAGCTTTGCGTGAAGTGTACACTGATTTTATTGAATTCCCAGGTAAGATTATTTAGCTTAAGATTTTTAATTAGAAGCAGGTTAGTGATTAGTTCCTTGTCTTCTGCTGACAGCACTCACAGTTTTTAAGAATGCTGAGTGACATTTGACAGTTGTGGCTACCAGTTTATTGTCAGGCTGAGCTAGCATGGGTCAGAATGTAACAGATTTTATCGACTCTTTAGTTAAAGTTAATGTATTTGGTGGAAACATTGCTTCTTTTAAGTCTCTAACCCAAAGATTTATTGTAGGGTTCTTGAAAGCAAAAGTTTCAAGGGTTACATGAGATTGATTATATTCAGCTGAAATGCTTGACAACCTGCACTAACACATCTGCTGTGTTGTACAAAACAGAATGCACGTGACAATTTAAAGTACAACAAAGTACAGAAGCCTGATGCATAACTGTGCCTTTTACACTTCTGAACAATCACTTGTCCCAGTGAAGCATTAAAGTTACACAACTGTACATCTAGCGCCAAAACTTCAGTTTTTTAAGACTTCTGGTCAAGGGAAAAGTTCAGGGATGAACCTACCCACATGCATGGATTCATTTTCCTTGTTTAGGATAACCCCCAAGTACACCGCGTGGCACAGGACCCCTCCACAAGTGCGAATGCACTAACAACCCTCCAACAAACACCTCTGACTTTAAAAATTGACTCAGGATAACCCCCAAGTACACCGCGTGGCACAGGACCCCTCCACAAGTGCGAATGCACTAACAACCCTCCAACAAACACCTCTGACTTTAAAAATTGACTCAGGATAACCCCCAAGTACACCGCGTGGCACAGGACCCCTCCACAAGTGCGAATGCACTAACAACCCTCCAACAAACACCTCTGACTTTAAAATTGACTCAGGATAACCCCAAGTACACCGCGTGGCACAGGACCCCTCCACAAGTGCGAATGCACTAACAACCCTCCAACAAACACCTCTGACTTTAAAAATTGACTCAGGATAACCCCCAAGTACACCGCGTGGCACAAGACCCCTCCACAAGTGCGAATGCACTAACAACCCTCCAACAAACACCTCTGACTTTAAAAATTGACTCAGGAAAACCCCCAAGTACACTGCGTGGCACAGGACCCCTCCACAAGTGCGAATGCACTAGCAACCCTCCAACAAACACCTCTGACTTTAAAAATTGACTCAGGATAACCCCCAAGTACACCACGTGGCACAGGACCCCTCCACAAGTGCGAATGCACTAACAACCCTCCAACAAACACCTCTGACTTTAAAAATTGACTCAGAATAACCCCCAAGTATACCGCGTGGCACAGGACCCCTCCACAAGTGCGAATGCACTAACAACCCTCCAACAAACACCTCTGACTTTAAAAATTGACTCAGGATAACCCCCAAGTACACCACATGGCACAGGACCCCTCCACAAGTGCGAATGCACTAACAACCCTCCAACAAACACCTCTGACTTTAAAAATTGACTCAGGGTAAAGGACTACTATTCTACATTAGTTTTGTTTAAATATCTGGCATTCTGCTACTGGAATCAAGCAGAATAACGCCAAATAAAAACAGGTTCTGTTATAAAATCTTGAACAAGTTATTGTTGAATCTGGTTACCTTTAAGACCCAGGGAAATCTTTGTGGTGTAGTCCCCGCTCTGCTTCGCCCTCACTACGCTCGGGCTTGCTCCGCTCCCCTCCCTGCCCCCTATTCCCACCCGCCCCCAGTACCTCTACATTTATTTAGTCATCAAGCCCATCCCCCTTTCCACTACCCAATCACAACTGTCCCCTCCTTCCCCACTCCATTTCCCTACCTGTCAATATTACTATGTCTACTCCGCCCACCTACCATACTCTCTCCATTAACACCCACTACTCACATCTAGCTTTTTACATATCAATTGACCAAAGTAACACCCTTAACCCTATCTACCCATCAACCTCACCCCTCACCATGGATAGAAATTCACTTATCACCCTCCCCCTTGCACTCTTGCTCCTTAGTTTTTCCTTACCTATTAACGAACTTTGAAACCCACACCCTCATAGGAGTCTACCTCCCCAATGGTCAGACCTCCCTGCACTCCAATAACCCCACTAATCTCATCCCTCCCTCTCTTTACCCTGCTACTCAGTTGTTACCCAAAAATCTTCACCATTCTCTCTGTCGCCCAAAAATATCCTCAACTAGGGACCATCTTATACAAATAATTAAACTACAAAAAATACTCGATTGTTTGAAAAAATCAATTACAAAAGGCGGTGATATCCACCCCAACCCAGGCCCCAACAATGACCTAGGCCCTAACCCCCTCAATGTAACTAGAAGCCCAACGGACTCCCTCCTGGTGCTTCATCTTAACCTTAGAAGCATTAAAGTCCACAGCTTACATGCCATGCTCGAAACCCCCTCTCCCGACATCATGTGTCTCTCAGAAACTTGGCTCAAACCCAGCACTAAGGATGAGGAAATTATTCCACCTGGGTACAACATCCTCAGGGCTGATCGAATAACCAGAAAGGGCAGGGGAATAGCTGTCATGTTCAAGAACACCTTGAACATCACTATGAATTTACTCCAACCCCCAAAAGTTCCCAACCTGGAACTGATTGCCCTGAAGCTATCCCTAAACAACCAAAAAAGTATTAATCTCTTAGTAATTTACCTACCACCTGGCAAAAATGTTGAAATCCTTGAACAAACTCTTAGTTGGCTCGCCAGCAACTATCCACAAGAAACTATAATTTTAGGAGATGTTAATATTGACTGGTCTCTATACTATGCTCAATCAAACCATCTCCCCATTAACTTACATGGTTTCTCCCAAAATATTCTTTCTTCCACTAGAATAGGTCATGCCCAACAAAGGGAGAGTATCATTGACTGGATTCTTACTAATAAGAATCCTAACAACTATACTGCAGGGACCCTTCCTAATGACCTCAGTGACCACCTTGCCACCTTTATTATAAAACAGAAATGTCCAACTACAAATCCTCCTATAACTAGACTAGTTAGGAACAACAAGAATTTTGTCCCAGACAAATTTCTAGCTGATCTCAAGGCTTGCAACTGGCATATCCTAAAAATCCTACCTTTAGACGAGAGCGTATCACACTTTAATGACACCTTCCTCAAGATACTTGACTCTCATGCTCCTAAGCGACTTACTAGAACTAAGGTACGTATAGCACCTTGGCTAACACAAGACACTAAATCTAAAATTAGACTCAGAGACCTGGCCTGGAACAAATGGAGAACCACAAAAACCCCCTTAGATCGCATCAAGTTCCTGCAGCTTAGAAATTCAACCAAAGCAGCCGTTATGTCTGATAAAAAACATTACTTCTGTCACCTCCAAGATAAACATCAGTATAATCCTAAAAAATTCTGGGCTGGTTTCAATCACCTCCTCCATCCAGGTAAATCTACTACCCCCACCCCTGAAAAACTCATGGATAAAGATCCAATTGAAATTGCTAACAATTTTAATTCTTTTTTTACCGAGACCATCCAGTTCCTCGCCAGTAAGCTTGCCACTTCCCCCTCGGTGGCATCCTCAACTATTGATCCAACCCAACCTACCTTTAACCTTCAACCTACCCCCACCTCCTATATATGTACCCTCTTGAAGAAACTTAAACCAACCACCCTTGCGGCCGACTCCCTCCCAGCCAAGTACTTACAAATAGCATTGGACGCCATAGCCTACCCTGTCTCAATCTTGATCAACCGAACCATTTCAGAAGCCTCTATTTGGAAAATCTCTTATATCATCCCCCTCCATAAAGGAGGGTCCTCTACGGACACTTCTAACTATAGACCCATAGCCATACTGTCTCCTCTAGCCAAAATAATGGAACGCTGTGTCCACAAACAACTTATTACCTACCTCACACAAAATAACCTTCTATCCAACACCCAACATGGCTTCCACCCCCATCACAGCACAACCACTGCTCTCCTCTCCTTTGTTGACTCAGTCCCCCGAACCAAAAACCCCCCCTGTACTAGGCTCTTTCTTGCTTTCCTGTTTGGTATTTAATTCACAGATGTCATGGCAAACTTAGACAGTCTTTGTACAACCAACTTTGTGGATGAGTGTAAATTGTGGATAATCCTTGAATCCAGTACTGGTATTGATATACTGCAGAAACTCAAACAATTGATTGGTGGCAGAGCCATGGAGACACACTACATGTCCAAAAAAGCATAATTATTCCCTTTTGTAAAGCAAATACCCAAGCTACTTACAATGTAGACAGCACATCCCATTGAGTAGACCCAGTTGTACATTATCTGGGTGCACAGGTAGATAGAAATTGGAAGTTTGATCACCATGTGTCCGCAGTGGTGAGAAATCCCTTCTATGTGGCACAACTCATATGGGTATGTTATCTAGATCAAATTATGTTATAATTACATTGTACTCATCCTTCATCACAACAATAACTGAGAACAATGCACCCTTTCCTACGTACCTCGCTACACATCTGCAACAGCTGGAGCAGTACAGAGATTTTGCGCAAGCAAGATACAGGGTGAAAAAGACAAGTCCTATGTGGAAATGTTACACATTGGTTAAGCAAACTGCATGAGGGTTACTTGTTTCAAGGATGTTAACCTAGCCTCTGACATAATAAATCATGTTGGAATGATAGATACATCTCTCAGACACTACCCTTTCTTGGGAACAAGCTTCCCATTTATGTAAAGTCAAGGCCTTTCCTGATAATATTCAAATGCAGCCTACATCAATAGATGGTTAATGGTAATTGTACTCATAGTGTTACACCCATGTCACTCATGGATAGAGGCAGTTGGTCTTAGATAACATAGCATAGGCTCATAACTGTGTGAACTTTGTTCACATAATTATTAAAAATAGTGAAACTCATGTTAAATATGGCTAAGCATCGATGCCTTTAGTGTTGTGTGTAAATGTTGTTATCCTTATGGTCAATACCTATGTCAGCCACGGATGCTTTATTCAAGTGTATTGCATTTGGTACAGTGATCTTGCACACATCTTGTCACCCATACATAACTATTCTTTGGTATGCATACAAAAGAGGACTTGATAGTGCAGACTTCCCTTTGAGGTATTGTACAAGATGCATGTGTGATATGTATTTCTGTGTTGTAGTCAGTAAATACAGAGATTATTGATAATATTGTTGGTATGGGTTTGATTCTTGCATGTGTGGCTTGTGGCTTATGTATCATGCCAACCTCTCAAATGGCCAGGAATATCCCTGGATTCATCCCCAAGATTTACACTGTCCCACTTAACCCCTCCAAAGACAGTTTATTTTTAGAAAAGGGTGGTGACTTACCCTTATAGAATACTGGCATTTATCATAGTTGTACACAACTTTTCCTGCAGAACATGTATAATAACTTAAACTCACATATTCTGGCAATATCACAGATCAATGCTGTTAATTTAAAATTGTTTCTGATTGTGCTTGCTATTGTCAGCATTTGTCCATGAGTCTGTTGTTATTTCTCAGTGATATTTTGTGAGGTATATTGACATTTTGGTCATATTCAAGTCAGTCATTTTGCAGATCTTCACGACATGCAAATACCCCCTATTGTATATACCATCCCTGCTAAATGTCCTCTCCAGTGAGCATGTGAGTGATGTTTATAGCCATCCATCTCCAGTGACATATACCCTTGTGTGACAGTCACATATATACTATCATATAATGATATAAATATACTCACAGAGGAAGGTGAAAACAGCAGTAGGTACAATGTAATCTAAATATGTGCTTAATGGTATGTTACTGACTTCTCTTGGAAGCGTACATACATTGACATATCCTATCTTGTGTACATTGACATGTTTTACATGCCATCATCCTCTTTCTTCTTTTCTATCATTTATATCTGTGCCCATTTTAATCAGCACACTTTCTCTGCCTAGTGCATTTATGTTGTGTTGTCTTTGCCTTTGCTGAACACCCCAACATCCATTGTTTCAGCCTGGAAAAACTTTGTTGTACTGTACAATGAAATGATTACACTTTTCTATAATGTGTTAATATTGCAGTAGTTGCATCATTTTCATCCCTGGTAGTCATTGTGACTGTCCGCGTAATCTCGCAGAGCAGGTTTGCCCATACACAAATTTGTATGCATGTTCTTTCTGTGTTTGTACTGCTCTGCCAGCCGCAAAACATCATTTGTATCCATGTAAGAGCAATGTGCAACATGCATATGCAAATAGTGCTTCTCATCGCGCAAACACATTAACTTTGTATAAGCTTTGCGTGAAGTGTACACTGATTTTATTGAATTCCCAGGTAAGATTATTTAGCTTAAGATTTTTAATTAGAAGCAGGTTAGTGATTAGTTCCTTGTCTTCTGCTGACAGCACTCACAGTTTTTAAGAACGCTGTGTGACATTTGACAATTGTGGCTACTAGTTTATTGTCAGGCTGAGCTAGCATGGGTCAGAATGTAACAGATTTTATCGACTCTTTAGTTAAAGTTAATGTATTTGGTGGAAACATTGCTTCTTCTAAGTCTCTAACCCAAAGATTTATTGTAGGGTTCTTGAAAGCAAAGGTTTCAAGGGTTACATGAGATTGATTATATTCAGCTTAAATGCTTGACAACCTGCACTAACACATCTGCTGTGTTGTACAAAACAGAATGCACGTGACAATTTAAAGTACAACAAAGTACAGAAGCCTGATGCATAACTGTGCATTTTACACTTCTGAACAATCACTTGTCCCAGTGAAGCATTAAAGTTATACAACTGTACATCTAGTGCCAAAACAATATTGTGAGGCACAGAGCTGTAGCTGAATCATCTAGCATGTTGTGCTGTTTCTTGTTATGGCATACCTCAACTATAAGTTGAAGAGCAATAAAAATAAGTAAATAAAAAAGTTTAAAAATTCAGGAGCCAGGCAGGTCCCATTTCCATGCCCCCCACCTCAAGTCCAAATTGAAAAGAAAAAATAGCAATAATAATAATAATAATAATAATAATAAAGGTCCTCTGTTTTTGATTTAAAACGGAATACTTCAATACTACAGAAAAGCTATATTAAAATTAATTTCTGTACAAACTTTCAGAAAATAAAATGAATAAATACCAGTACTGCACTAACAATTATTTGGCAGCTCCGGACTGCATCTCCTAACACCCTATTCCCAGGGCAGCTGCCCTTTTTACTCTTATGCTACTGGTGAAGCAATCAATTCCACCTGATCACATTCTCTCTTGCTTTACAATACCACAATAGCAAGCTTTTGGCTGTAGAAGAAGTGTAGGACAACAAAATATAAAATACATTCCCACTTGGTTTTCAGGGCCACAATAACAGGTTCTCAGTTTCACAATGAGTACAGGGCAGCAAAAGTACTTTAAGGGGCACTACCAAATGACGTATTCTAACAACTACTCATGTAATGGTACATAAAACTTTCTGAGAAAGAAAGAAACAACTGTTTTAAATAGCTCAAACTCTTCAGGCATCATTGCTCCCAACAACAAATTCTTCAATTGGCTGAAGTGAATAATGTTCCCTTTTGATCCATTTTAACTCATTAATGCCTACAGGTAGTCATATAATTAAACATGGCATTCCTGACTACCAGCAAGCTAGCTTGTGATTACCTGAAGCTTTGATGCTAAAGGAATTTAAATGTGAGGAAATAATTTCAGCTGAAAAAGAAAGATTGAGTTTTATTTTCAGATGAAGTGATTTCTTCATCTTTGATGTGCTTAGTCAGTGCATGGAATACAACTGGTTCAGGACCATGATTAAGTCACAGAAGGTTAAAGTGCTGTGCTTGTGGTCTGACTTTTAACAACTTTGAATATGAATAGCCGAAGGCAGCCCACACACCTAACACTACCTGCATGATTAACACCACAATTTGATCAGCACTGTCAATGTTAAATGACCGAGTTTTGAATTTTTGAAAATATTCTCAGAAAAGGCTTGTTTAACAGCTTTCCTCATGCTTCTTCACTCATTCAGTAAGCTACATTTCCTTATTATTACACCCGCAGCTTCCATGATGCTCATTTCCTGCTTAGGCCTGCTTTAAAAAGCTATTAGGATGATTTCTCATGCATGCATGCTGTTGGTTTAGAGGATTAAGGAGCTATTAATGAGCTGTTTCCTGTGGTCTTGTGGTGCAAGGTTTGATTCCCAAAGCATCCTCTGAATATTTGTGTGACTCTGAGAAAATCACTTGAACAGACACTGCTCCTAGTCTGACTGTGCAGAAGGCCAATGGAGATCAGTGCTCTGCCCTGGAAAATAAATAAAAAGAAATGTTTAACTGCTTTGCCTCATGTGACATCTTAACATAGCACTTGTCTAGTATACAGCTTTAGTCATTGATGTTATGGCACAGAACTGTGACAGAAAGTACTCAGTATTGTCTTAATGATGATCCTAGGACCTGCTGATGGAAACTGATTGTGAAGAAAGAAGCCTTTTCTGCACTGATGGGAGGGGTGGGGGGGGGGTCACCAAATCTTATCCAAAGGTAGTAACTGGGCAGGAAGTAAGCAGCTTCAGTAGCTAGAAAAAGAAAGCCTTGTGTTGGAGGAATTTGATTAAGTCATGAAAAAGGGATAAATCAAGGGGGCTGAATGTTGTATACACTGTATTCAGCTAGAGCGGAAAGTCACTGACTTGACCAAGCACACTATCCAAATGTTATAGGAACACTTTAAAGAACTCCTCATCTCAGTGCAAATTCCCTCCAGTGAATAAGTTCAGCCAGAAAAAGTTGGTAGGACTGGTCCAATTATACAGAGGACATCACTGTGGCAATTAAGCATTTTGGGGTGATAAAGCTGAAAGAATTAATGAGACTGAGCAGCAAATGCTGAGGGCACTGAATAGTTTTGAGAGCTGTGGTTAACATGTCTTTCCATTGTTGAGAAGAATACACTAATACTTTGGATTGGCAAGCCAATCTTTAGGTATTCATCCCCTCCCCCCAAAAAAAATGACAGGCAGTGGTGTTTCATTTATAAGAGAATCATACTACTCAGCCTTCCTGGCAAAGGCTATAGCATGGTGCTGGAAAGAATTCTTCAACCTATATCAGAACCTCAGATTCAGAAGAAGGACTACAGAGTCAGTCATAGCCACTGAATAATGGCTCAGTTATTTGTCCTTCCAAAGATTTTGGAAAGATCATGGAATTAACCAGGAAGAGATCTGTCTATCTGTCTATCTATCTATCTATCTATCTGAGAGTTATTGCTGCATGCATTTTACCACATGCTGAACTGCTGGTGTTTTTTGTCACTGGTTCAGTTTGCTGAATTATGTAATGGTCAAAGTTCATAATATTGACTGTTACATAATTAAAGGGTTTTTACCTTTTCTTTGAGTTTGTATGACCCTGGACTTAGTATATATTTAATTTACAGGGGGGTTGGATCTCTCACATTGGGTGGTGTGGAGGGGTGAAACCCCCCTCATGTAAAAAGTTATCAGTTTTACTTTCAGTAATTAAAAATGTAACCTACTCCCTTACATTTGTGATTACTTTTTAGAGATGATTTTTGGGGTCTACTTCACTTTGTTGAAAAACCTATTTGTCATATACCTTTTTGTCGAACCCTATTCATCGAAGCCTTAATCCATTGAACGTTCATTTAAGCAAAATTTTTTTCCAGGGAAAAAATGCTTGGCATCATTGGGAATTTGCCCTTTCCCCACTGTAATGCGATCTCAGAGTTAGTATATTTAGTTGGCGGATGAGGGACACAGCCCCCCACCTAGGTAGGTTTTAAATTTCATGAATTTTGTGATGCTCAATTGGTTGGCTGTCTTTTTTCCCCAGGAAAAATTTTGCTTAAATTAACATTCGATGGATTAAAGCTTTGATGAACAGGGTTTGACAAAAAGGTATTCGAAAAAACAGTTTTTTCAACAAAGTGAAGTAGACCCGATTTTTTTGGTGATTAATGGTAATTGTCAATAAATTTAATTGGTATTTTGTGTTTCACTCAAAGACACCAATGATTATTCACAAAACGCATGTATGTATGTATGTGTGTGTGTGTGTGTGTGTGTGTGTGTGTGTGTGTGTGTGTGTGTGTGTGTGTGTGTGTGTATATATATATATATATATACACACACACACACACACACACACACAAAAAAAAAAAAAAAAAAAAATATATATATATATATATATATATATTTTAATTATTTATGGGTCTACTAAATTCCATAGTGTCAAAATATCGACTTTCTTATGGTTTGAAATTTAGAAGTATATATATATATATATATATATATATATATATATATATATTTATACTGATATTGATAGATATAGTTATATGGATATATAGTCATGCAAGCACGCAATTAGCAGGAAGATGTGGGGGATGCATGAGGACTTGCCCCCACCAACAACATTGACAACATTTGGTACAATTTTGTCAAATTTTTCAATGATTTTCTTTGAAGTTTAAGTTTGTCACATTTTTCAATGAAAATTCTTCAGTGAAAGAGTGCTTAATGCCCCTGCACCCCCCCCCCCCCGCTTATTATATATACCAACTCCAAGGTTGCACAACACTGGGGAAAGGACATAAACCATTCATTGGAGGAAATTACTTAAAAAGATCATCATCACTTTTGTTGCATGGAGTTTTGGCAGTTTGGATTTCTAGGGTGAGGTATCTTTAACTGGAGTAATGGCTGTAAGTACGCACATGGAAGTGTCATGTTCAGATCTGCCTCACTATGAATGACATCAGGCTGGGTATGATCACAGTATTCTTATTACGGACTTGGGGGTGGTGATAATGATGTTTCATGACTTAAGTGATGTTAAAGTATTAAACTGTATGAGGTAATAATGTTTTGCTATTGAGTAGGTTGGAGTTTCTATGAGCTGAAGAAGAGGCAGTTTGTTCATGGAAATGAAGACAGGGTAGAAAGATAGTGCTTCAATCATTGCCTGTTATACAGGGGTGGCTTTAGGAACAGATTGCTGATAAGATATGGACGGATGACAGTTTTGACTATTAACTGTGTTTTTGGGTGAAATGGCTTCACACATCAGTCATTAACAGCTGTGTGGGCAAACACTGGGCATACATCACTGACAAGTTGCGGGAAGGCCTGTTCAGAACATCAGCTGCTAAAAGTTGGGGGTTGTCACCATCATGGAACACTGACTACAGCCACAGAAGCATGACTGAAAATGTTTTAGGGTGTCAGGATGTCAACTGGAAGGGAGGTAAGGAAGAATTTCAAAGCCCATCATTCCAAGGCCAGGGTAAGAAGCTGGAGGGGCTTGCTGCATGTAAACAGTATACTGGTTCTATTAGGAGGTGCTACATCGACAGGCAGACTTGTGGAAGTCTGTTATTATCAAAACCTCATCAGATGGGCCACAATCAAAAAAGTCCTCACAAACCATAATACACCACTAATAATAGTGTAAGTATTCTTAAACACCTGTTGGATATACATGAGAATATTCTGTATATTGTTTGTATAACAGTAGTGGAGATAGGCATGGAGAATTTATATGAAACAGGAGTTTCCATTATGTCCCTTACAGCTGATACAAGACTAGCAGGAGACTTGCACTAGATTGTATGCATTCATGAATCCCTCTTCCACTATTCATCATTATTTGGCTTCACTTTTTTATGCTGTGCTTTGAGCTTTTTTGTAGTACTTGAGCACAAAAATCAAAAAAAGAGTACTGCTTAAATGTTGCTTCAGATACTGTACTGCATGAAGATTTTTGTAACATATTTTGCAGAAGTGTTTGATTATGCCTTAGTGTGCACAGATATTTGTGGATTGTTCTGTAAGTATCTAGTATAGCATACACCACTACCACACAAAAAGTAATGTTTATGCTGTTTTATGTATCAGATTGTGCACAGGGAGGTGTCAGTGCAGTGTGACTTAGGTAAGCCTAACAAGATGCCTTGATTCATAATGGAGTATTTACTTTGCAACAGTGGGCATGTATTATGAACTGATACCTAATCTGACATTTTAAATGCACCTGTGAGAAAACCAAACATAGGATGAGATTGACAATATCAAGGGTCAAAAATATTGCTTAATGAATAATAGAGCCTCTGCTATTTCTAATACAACCAGAGACCAAGACACTGAAAAATACCAAAACGAAATGACCAAACAAATCCAGAGGCAGGTAGAACAGACCAGATAACGATAATTAGCATACAATTTATTAACCATAAAAAATAATAAAATCAAGCGCTTTCACCTGGCTGAGAACCAGGCTTTATCAAGATACAAAATTCCCCAAAATAGAAGCTTAAATAACTTAATACTAAAGTCATGTGACTTGTTAATTATTGAATTGAACATATATAGTAGACTGCTAAAGTACTAGCAACAGTTTAAGAGTTGACAGACAAATATAAGCCGTGTGTCAAATAATCCTCAATACATAAAATACAATTGTGTTGAAAGTTATACTAAAAACACCATGTAAAAAATTATTTTATGAAAATATTTCATTAAAACTTATATTTCTAATAAACTGCATAAAAAAATCACAACTTAGCTTTCCTTAGTTTGAGCACGCTCACAATGCTAATACTCTCGTTGAGACCAGGGAGTCTAGTGGCATTTAATTTGAGTTGCCACAACAGCTCTTTGTATTCAAGACGGGCTTCCCAGTCACCTCCTCTGTGGTCTTGTATAACCTGTTCAAGGACAATAAATTTAAGATGCATGTTAGGGCAAGAGCCAAGATGTTTAAAAAAGGCTTTCGTATCTTTCTTTCTAGAAATATCGTATAGGTGCTCGTATATTCTCCTTCTAAGGGTTCTCTCAGTTTTACCTATGTAAAAACTGCAACATTGGGTACACAACCCTAAATATACCACACCCTTTGCCCCACAGTTGTAATAACAATCAGCTTTAAATTTAAACTTCCTAGAAGGGATGTAAAGGGAGCTGTCATTGATTATAAAAGAACATTGTTTGCATGCCCCACATTTGTGGGTACCAGTTTTAGGGAAACTGTGTTTATTGTCAAACCTGGGTCTTCTTTCAAAAAGTCCTTTGAGGTTTGTACCCTTTCTTTTGACAAAAAAAATCATCATGGAATGTCAAAAGGGGCCAATACCTCAAAATTGACTGCTCCACTTGCAGGGAATCGTTGGAAAAGGTATATACGAATCTATTGTGTGGGTCAAACTGTTCTAAGAGTTTTGTTTGTGTATCCTGTGTTGTGCCTTTGCCCAATAATGGGAAATAAATAGCTTCCCTGTTGTTAATAACATCCTGAGCTAAATTGTTAACAAGATATGTCGGATAGCCTCTCTCAAAAAAAAGCTGCTTCAAAAAATCTACCTCTTCAAAAAAATACTCCTTTGTGCTTGACATCCTAGATGCACGAATAAATTGTCCCTTAACTATACCTTTTTTCTGGTGGAAAGGGTGACCACTGTTAAAATGCAAATAAGAGTTGGAGAAAGAGGCTTTTCTATATAGCCTTGACTGAAAAGTGTGATTGTGAACATCTTTAAAAAGAACTACATCTAAATAATTTAAATGATCATTACTAACATTGTAAGTAAATGTTAAAAAGTGTGTGGTAGAATTAATATAGGTCATAAAATCCATAAAATCATCTAAGGTTCCATCCCATAGTAGACAGATTTCATCCAGGTATCGCTTGTAGTGGATAATACATTGGACCCAGTGTGTAGAAAAGATAAATTTACTTTCCCAGTAATGCAGCACAATATTGGCATAGCTTGAGGCACAGGCAGTGCCCATTGCTACACCCTTTTTTTGTCTGAATAGTTCGCCATTGAAGTGTGTAAAATTGTTGTCTAAAACAATCTCCATAAACTCAACCAATAACCTGATAGTGTTGGAATCTAAACCAGAATCAGACACTAAAATGTCACTAAACCATTCTAAACATATAAAGTGCAGAATACTGGGAAATAGTTCCACTACATCAATTGTTGCCATTAATAAATCAGGTTTATAAAATCTTTGTTCAACACCTTTAAGAAAGTCCCAAGAATCTTTGCACACATGCTGTAGAGAAGATGCAAGTTTCTTAGTGATAAAATCTATGCACTTTCCTAGGGGTTCCGTTATACTACCCCCCCCCCCCCCGAGACGATAGGTCTGAACTTCAATGGGGTTAAAACTTTGTGAGTCTTTGGAATCCCAAAAATTATTGGGATTCTTGGTTTATTAACATGCAAATAATTAAAAAGTTTTTCATTAATAGCTCCCTGAAAAAGGTGGTCAGAAAGCACAAACTTGATCTTAGAGTATGCTAAATTTAACTCATTCCTGGAAATCAATTTGTATTGATCAGCATCTTGCAACATGTTGTGAAGATAAATATCATATGCTGTGTTGTACATCAAAACTATACCCCCTCCCTTGTCCGGTTTCATCACCTGGACGTCCTCTTCTTTAAGCATTTTTATTAACCAGAGTGACTCCTGGTTAAAATTGGTGGGCGGAGTGTATGCTCTGTTAGAACAATGATTTCTTAGGTCAGCCTCAACCAATTCTTGAAAAACCTTAAGGGAGGGGTGTATAGGGGGGTTGAATGTACTAGCCCTGGAAAGACCCCCCAAAACTTGTGTTTGTCCTTTGAACTGAAAGGCAAGGTTCAAATGCCTACTCAGCCGGGTGAAAGCGCTTGATTTTATTATTTTTTATGGTTAATAAATTTTACGCTAATTATCGTTTTCTGGTCTGTTCTACCTGCCTCTGCTATTTCATTACATATAACAGGATTCTTGAACCAAAGGTGAAGGACTTAATAGCTACAGTTTCTACTGGTGATTCTGACTGGTTTACAACTATTTAGAACACTTCCATTAGTCCAGAAAAGATGGCTAGATGTTTTGAGATTTTACATGATAACCATGTATCTATATTCAGTATTAAAATACAGGTGTCTCTTATTATTTGAGAAGAAAGTTAATACCCCAATATGCACAGCAAAAGTAAAATATCAACAGACATAATTAGAGGATAGTTCCAAAAACATTTAGCATCTCTCACCTTCTCACACAGAAGGGATTCACTTCAGAAGCTCGAAATACTGAAATCTCGAATTTCAGTGCCTCGAGCCCAAGAAGTCGAATTCACAAAACAACGAAAAGTAAAAAATGCTAAATTCAAAACCTCGAATACCAGAAGTTTTGAATTTTGTGGTTTTACTACACACACACACACACACACACACACACACACACACACACACACACACACACACACACACACACACACACACACACTTACCTGAATACATACATAACCACAGCGGAACTTTAGAAGTACTAAATTCAAAACATCCGGCATTCAAGGTTTTGAATTTCACGTTTCTAAACTTTGGCTTCTTGGGCTTAAAATACTGAAATTCGACATTTAAGTATTTCGAGCTTCTGAAGGGAACCCCACAGAAGATGTTGTCACTTATATATATATATATATATATATATATATATATATATAAATGAAACATTATACTAAAACTGTAGCATTTGATACAAAGAGTGGTACATGAGGTAAAAGTCAGGCATCTTTGATCTACAATTTACCATAACTTGTACTTAATACTCCTGCAGTCAACTAGTTAGAGCTTAAACTCATTATTTTCCCAAGTCAACATTTTAAAAATACCACTGTTCATTGTTTTCTCCAATGTTAGTAGTATCTTTCCATAACTGTGTCCTAAGAAAGGACAAGCTCATTAGGCTATCCTATAGCAAAATAATTGCAAGCTGTCATACAAGATGTATATAGTACAGTGATTCTGAAATAAAGCAGCTGGGGATAAAGACGTGCTGAATTTTCCAGTGATGAAATGCTGTGAACTTCATAACTTTCCAGAGTACCATTCAACCTACATCCGAACATCTTTATTCTTTTTTCATTATGAGAATTTGAGAAGTGGGTTATTTAAGGAATGTTGGAGATTTACCCAGGGTCAGAGTGGTTTAATTACGAGTGCTAAGCCCGAGTGATTAAATAAAGCCAACCGTGGGTAATTTTCAATATACCACAACCACAGAGCCGGTTATTGCTATTATACAATGACATTATTTAAGGAAAAAAAATACTCCCCCAGATTTACTATTCCTCAGAGCTGGACTAGCTTAGTCCTGCATGAAGGCGGCCATTTAGGAGCAGGACAGCAGCGTGCCATGCATAGTAATGAAGTGCACTACCTGCGCTCTTAATCTTATAAGGATCATAGTAGAGTGCAGGGGGCGTGTCTGAGAGCAGAGCTCTCAGAATATACACGCCCCCACAATGAAGAACAGCAGAAAGGGGTAAGAAATGAGCGAGACTGCTCAAAGGTGTCCGCATAACTCCACAAACAGTCCCTCTCATGTACAACAACAAAAGTATACAGACATAAAATGAACAAACCCGTTTTTTCTTTTAAAAATCCGATTAAAGCTAAATGTAGGTGTGTGGGTGTGCCCATCACTTAGCTATGGTAAATACAACTTAAATGGCTGACGATGATAACAAGGAAGATATATACAAATGAAGCAGTGTAGCAATAGTGTAGTGAGCAGAGCATTCACCTTACGAGCAGGAATTCCTGGTTTGAGTCCCACTGCAGCACATTCCATTTTCCATGGCAAAGCACATTATGACTAATATTTTTGTTGTATAACCCACTAAATAACATATATTTATGAACTGAAGTACTGCAGTAAATGCACATGTGAGGTGTCAGTGTCATAATGAATAAAGCACTAGTAAGCAGGTTTAAGCACCAATAAGCAGTAGTAAGCATATTTAAGCCCTGTTTGTGCTGGGGTAAGCAATGTACACACAGGTTAAGCAATTCTGAAGCTAACTTTCTGTAAGCATATGTAACCAGAGGTTAGTATTACTTACCCTCCCGCCAACCAGCTCAAACCTGCTTACAAATGCCAAAAAGTGCCTTAATAACTCTATATCCAATGGCCCTTGTTCTGCCCATCAACAAAATAAACAGCCATGCAGGTCTTGAACCCAAGACACTATACACCACAGTAACAGCAGTTAACTACCAAGCCATCACAGAAGTACAGAAGAATGAGGCATCAGCAAACAAGTCTTCACCATAGTAAAACCATACCGAACCTGTGAAAGGAATAAGTATACAGACATATATGCCTTAACCCACTACATAACATAAATATGTGAACTGGAGTAAAGCAGTAAGCCCAGAATTCAGATGTAATTGTAATAGAGTGTTGAGGTCCCCAATAAAGCACAAGGACCCCATACAGTGAGGTCTATATCACATTATTGAAATTCTAAAATATCGAACACCATAAGCTTGACCTTGGAATCTGGAAATGTGATATACTCGAACTCTCAGAACAGCAAATTTTTTCCAAGGGAAAAAAATTGCTGTTCTGAGAATACACACACACAGCACAATCACACCAAATACATAATCCACACATACACACTTCACAGAACCCTACACTAAACTGTACATACACTACTAGCTATTCACTTACCTTAACCCAACCCTAACTCTAAGGTCCCTAATTAACGCACACTCACCTTACCTGCTCCCTAACCCTAACTAATGCACACTCACCTTACCCACTCCTAAACCCTAAGGTCCCTAACTAATGCACACTCACCTTACACTTTCCCTAACCCAAAGGCCCCCAACTATCGCACACTCACCTTACCCGCTCCCTAACCCTAAGGTCCCTAACTATCGTACAGTCACCTTACCCGCTCCCTTACCCTAAGGTCCTCAACTATCACACACTCACCTTACCTTGGTCCCTTCGTACACTTACATTAACCCGGTCTTTCACCTTGGCACCACAGTCGAGGAAATAGCGAAACCACAGAAATGGCCCACCGAATACTTTCATAGGAAAATGTTCGGTGTTCTGCAGCTTTGCTATTTCAAGAATTCACTGAATTGGGGTCGATATTATAACAGTCAAAGTTTTAAGACTTCAATGTTATAATATAGACCCATACAGTGTATGTACACATGAATCATGGATACCAGGCATACATATAATGTGTAATGAATAATAACTAAAAGCCAAAAAGGAATTGTAATGCAAAGTCTAATGTAAGCAATACTAAGCATTGCACAGGCCAGCTTAGGAGGTGTAAGCAATGTGTAGGCCAGCTAACTCAATGTGCCTAGTGTTATACCCCTTTAAACAATGCCAACCCTAGGTAAGCTGGTTTACCCATAGTCCAGCCTTTTCAAAACCAGACAATCATGGAAAAGTGTGGGAAATCAGCCCTACTTAAACCCAAGAGGCAGGGATACATCTCATAACTGGTTGTGGCTTCCCCTTGCAGGCACAATGGCAGTAAGGGGAGAAGGTGTGTGCTTTCGAGCACCTTGCTGGTGCATCCAGGAGTCCAGAGTCATGGCAGGACTCCTTTTCAAAGACCATGATCAGAGACTGCTGCAGAGCCAGTATCAGGGCTCCCAGTATAAGGCGGAGGCCCGGGACCATCTTGGCCTTAACATCACCAGTGCCACTGGCATACCCTGAACTGGTGAGCAGGTCAGGCATCACTATGCCAACCTGAAGCAGCATAATGGGGACCTCTTGGACCAGTGGATCCAAGAGGCTTGAGAGGCAGGGGATGTTCCAGTAGTGTGTAAGTATCACCCCACTATGTGTGTAATAATTGCCAGCTCCAGTATATCATGGATAGGTATGGCTAAATATTCCTCTTATGTCCCCCACAGCTACAATGGAGCTGGCTGCGAACCAGGAGGCCCATGTCAGTCGCCTGGCGAGGCTGCGATGCGAGGCAGGTCAGTAATACTCATGCATTTACTGTCATAGGAAATAAAACTAAAAGTAGTAGTACATCAATTGCCTGTATAAAACCTGTATTGTTCAAGGCAAGTACTGCATACACTGGAGAATATGGCAGGAAAAGTCTCATATAGTATGTATATAAATAAAAGTGTAACAGTCTGACAATAAAGGTCTAACTGCTGGACTACATGTGTATAGTCTGGTAGCATATGGTAATGTAGATTTGCAACCATGTAATAGTACTGTTGTATTAAGCACTGTTACCCAGACTGTGCACCATAAATTGAATTTGTAGGAATCCCTGTATATGACTGGTGTAATCCCCAGAGGCCATTTAGCACAACTGAGAGACACATAGACAGAAACAGGGAAAATGCAGACAACAAAACCCAAAGAGCACATGCAACTGAGATGTGAACTGTTGTTTTGTTTAGCACACACAGCCATGGTTCGAATCCTGCCAGTGATAGTAGTCTGCATATGTCCAGAATGTCCAGTAAAGTGGCCCATATCTGTTGCCTATCAACCTTTCCCCCCTGGGAAATCAGTGGGATGACCCCAGACATATAGGTATTCAACAGGAAATACAACTGATTGACACACATCTAAGAGAACAAAGCTGGCACACTAGCAACTCCCCAAAACCTTATGAGACTAAGAAGCCACGTGTGTCCCATTTACACCCCACCTTGTCAAGCTGTGGCCTGAGTGTGTATAGTAACAAAGTGAGATGTATGTGCATAATAGTAATGTGGAATCTGGTACTCTGTGTGGGAACATCCAGGTAGTGCTAACAAACATTTCTCCCACAGGTCTGCCAGGTACCAGCACTGTGCCCAGAAATACAGGAATGATACCCTGTACTGGTACTGTTTGCATTGGTATTGTATGGCATTGTGACTGATGCAGTTGTTCAGAATAATGAAGTATTACACATCACTGTTGGCCACACTGTCCTACAAAATATTACTGTCTAGGAGATAATTATAAGAGTGTTGTAATACAAGGTCAGAATGCAAAAGCACAGGGGATTAATAAGACAGGAAGCAAATAGGAGATATACATTAATATCTATATAGCAGACACAACTGTGATGGACAGTGTTTAAGTTGTAGCAGACACAGCCATGGTCTGAATCCTGGGAGTGGATGTAGGCTGCATACAAAATCATACCCCACAACTGTACAGATGAGGCCAGAATGTCCAGTATATGGGCCCATATCTGCTGCCTGTCCCCCTGGTAAGTATGCAGGAAGATCCCAGATGATTATCCAGCAAACAGGGAATACAAGTGATTGTCAAACATCTATGAGAAAAACCTGTCACTGTAGCAACCCCGAAACTGCTAGGAGAGTAATATTTAAGGTATGTCCTATCTACACTCACATGTTGTCAAGCTGTGACCAGAGTGCGTGCTGTAACAGAGTGAGATGTATGTGCATAATACTAATGCATAATCTGGAGGTTTGTGTGGCAATAGTCAGGTAGTGCTAACGAACACTGCTCCCACAGGTACGTTGGATACGAACACTGTGCTGAGAAATAAAGACCATTATAACCTGTACTGGTACAGTTCACTCTGGTATTGTAGGGAATTGTGAGTGTTGCAGTTTCTCTGAATAATAAAGTATCACTGATCACTGTTACCCACACTGTGCTATATAATATAACTGTGTAGGAAAGCATGTATATGTGTGTGTTAAGTCACTAAAGGTGGAAGAGGGCAATATTTTAGATATGTCCCAGCACACCAGGATGTGATCAACACATGGCCAGAGTCTGTGCAGAAAGAGTTGGATAGCTATGTGCACAACATCAACCCAGAATCTGGGAGTATGTGTAGAAACAGTTAGTGTTAACAAACATTCCATCCACAGGTGTACCAGGTAAGAGGTGTATATTGCAGGTAAAACCAGTTCATGTGTAATGATGATGACAGCCATATCACTGTCCCAACTAAGGCTATAGGGTAGTGTAGTAAGACTTGTAAGGTACAGATAATAGCACTGACTAGGAAAGTAATGGGGACTATAGGAATATGCTAGTTGTTCATTGACATATTTCTCTCCCCCCACCATATCTCCAACAATAATCAACATATCCACCCCAACTTGTATGTAATGACACCTATGTTCTGGTAATGTCCATTTGCTTGATAAATCTTTTAACTATTCCCATGCATGTGCTATACTGAATTATTCTAACATTGCTGGCATGGTGCCATCAATGTACCCGCATGCTGTTCTTATTACCACTGTGGTCCCATATATGCATGTGTTCTGTTTGCTATGCAACTGTTCCGTATCTGGTGTCAGGGTTAATGGTAATATCTCTGCATGCTGTTATACCTAACCCTGGAATGTGTTGACTTTTACTAACCCACATATGATGATGAAATCTAAACACTATAGCATGCTTGGGAAGGCCGGTTCCAGTGGACCCACCTGTCCCACCTCAGCTGTCCGTGGAACCGGGCACCAGCACATCTGGGGCCCAACCCAGGACCTCCCTGTCTGTTGGTCCTGCACCACCTTCAGGTGGAACTGCCTCAGGGAATGGGGCTCACACCCCCTGGGAGCAGGCACGGACAGGCACCTGTCACACGTCGCCAGGTAGGAGTCATAGTGCATAGAGAGATCAACCAGCAGCTTGGTGATCTTCTACACCAGCTAGAGGGCCATGTGTCACAACTAGAGTGTCAGTCTGGCTCTGCGACTCAGCCCCAGCACAGCCATCATTGGGGCTGTGAAGGTGCAGTGGTGACTGCACATGGGTGGAGACCTCAGTCCCACTGTTTCCACTAGGGGCCTTATGGTCACCCGATTTCCCAACATCCCTCCCCATCAAGGTGTTTACCCCCCACATGTGTCATGTATCACCCCTGTATGCGTCTTGTTTGTTTGTTAACCTACCTCCCCAAATATACCTATTACCCTTCCACAACATCCCCCTCTCACCTAGAAAAAAAAGGGCATTCTGTTCCCACAAAAAAAATCACACCCCATACATAGATGTCCATTTTGCACACATGTGCACTGGATACATGTAATCCAGTCTAATTGGCATCACAACTTATTATTGTTGTCCTCACCCCCTCCCAGGGGTTTGAGTGTCCAAATCTACCTCCAAATTCAGTGTATATGTACAGCTGTTGCTGTAGAAGAAATGGGCAGCTATGGACCTTTCCTACACCCTTACTGCACATCCCTGGCTAGTTTCCCTACTGTCTTTCCCTCTTTGTGCCCCTTTTTTCACCACTTTCCTATCAACCCCTCTGTCTTTTCTTTTAAAGACATTAGTGTGGGGGTAAGAGGGATTAAGCACTTTTAAGCAGCAGTAAGCAGTGTTAAGCCTGTTTGCACGGGGGTAAGCAATGCCTACATTGATTAAGCAATTTAGAAGCTAACTGAGTATAAGAAACTGGAAGTTAGCAGTGCTTACCTTCGCACAAACCCACACAAACCTGCTTACAACTGCTCAAAAGTGACTTAATTATTCTGTATCCAATGGCCCTTGTTCTGCCCATCAGAAAATTAACAGCCTCTGCAAGGCACAAACACAGGACCCTGCACACCATAGGCAAAGTGATATACTACTAAGCCATGTCAGATATACATAGCACTGATATATTCACAAACATATAATCTAGCCCAGTCATTCAACAGTACAGAGAATGTATTCCAGCATGTAGATGTGTGTGTAAATATATTAATATCTCAACAGATGCAACATATCTATTTATGTATATATATATATATATATATATATATATATATATATATATATATATAGTCTACATCTATATGTCTAAATATATACAGCAAGTTTTTTATATATATATATATATATATATATATATATATATATGTGTAAGCAGATATATAGATCTATGTAGGTATATATGGACATACATCTGTAGATAACAATGGGAAAATAACTTAAACATATATGTCCACATGCACCGTTAATGTGGTTGAGAGGCCCCAAACAATATACGTCTTGTACAAATAGGTATACCACCCCCACAGCCAAACACGTCTGCCCTGCATACACTACCAAGTGTTGCAGATCCTATAACCAGGACCTGACATGACATGGGCACAAGATGTTAACAGTACTACATCCCACCTGTATGATGTCAGACTGGTATCGGTAACATACCATGCAGTACAGTCTGGTTCCCATAGGAAATGTACAATGTGGAAGCTATCAACATCCCTAGGGTACATATACACAGACACATATATGCAGATCCAGATATACATACATATATGTGTATATATATATATATATATATATATATATATATATATATATATATATATATATGTGTGTGTGTGTGTGACTCCACATACACACGCAGAGATATGTACAATAAGATATATATGTAGAAGGTTCACACAATATGGAACAGCCACGATGCTTACAGTTAACACCTTAACAACTGGACACTGTATGAACCTCCCATACAAATGACATTTGTTGCCTGCAACATATTCCCACAGAGAGGTCATAGGATATAACACCACACGCAGGTTTGCATAAATGGAAAACCTTTATTTGTGTACTATTACAGCTGTATATGCCATGTCATATAGCTGTTCAGACACTGACATCCATGTAAACAGAGTAATGCAACTGTGAAACAGTTATACTAATACAGTAGTCTGGAAAGGTTTACAAATGTTGCTGTCCAGGCTGAGACCTTCAAATAGCACAATAGTAAAGACTGACTGGGCAACAGGATACCAAACAATCAACAGTAAGTAATGCAGGTGTATAGTCCAGCAGACTCTATTTACACTCTGTACACAATCACTAGGTGGTAAAGACCTCAGGTGACACAATGGGGTGTAACTGTTACATAACAAGGCATAACTGACACCATCACAAGCACACTGACAAACAGAACAGTCTGTATGGCAGGAGGCAGTAGGCTTGCATTAACCCAATTTATGTTATTAATTTAAATATAGGTGAATTGCATGGTAATGTACATCCAGATACCTTAAGGCAGATCACCCCTGATACCCCCACATGTTGTAATAGGCTAGGTTATTTATGGTGCATTCGCCCCATAGGCTCAATAATACAGGGCCATATACCACTGTTACATACCCTGGCCTCTGGAGTGCATAAGGGCACACATGTATTGTGTAGGTGAAGCCCACACATATATGGCCCCAGCACCACTGTACATTTCCTATTGGGGAATGCACATGTACCTGCATATATAGCAGGCTCTACAGACATGTCAGAGCATAGAGTACAATACATCAGTGTGAAAGTGTATAACCACAGCCAATGTGAACACAGCCACAGCCACTTATGGTACGCTAGCATTATATTACAGTATATGGACTATTTGTTCAACACCATCCTCATATGTGCCACTTACACACCAACCCTACATATGCTGGGCTGCTACACAGTGTGGTCTGATGCCTGTCTGTGGTAAGGGACATGTGTGTGTGTGTATGGCCCTACAAGTGTAAGCTGACAGGGCAACATACAGTGGAGCAGCATGTAACATCAGATAGAACGGGACCAAGAACAATAACATCTACCACAGTCTGTACACAGGCCAATGTACATATTATCAATACACACACTGTCAACATTCACCTTACCTACACAGACCTCAGTACTGTACACACAACCACAGAATGTCCAGGTGATGTCATCAGATATAACCCCTACTATACATAACATGTGTAGCAGTCTGCTATCTCACTGGCTTGTTATCAGATATGATGTTATTAATTATGGTGTACAGCACATATGCACCCCTAACTGCATGACATATGTACAAAGGTTGACAGGGTTGGGGCTGGAGTAACATACACAGGGCCAGTATTGACATGTTGCTGTGATAACCTCATACATTTACTGTTCTAACAGGGTTTGTTGCAACATATGTCTTATGAGGGATATGAAGTCAGTAACTCTCACGGCTGTCACCATCTACAGACTGCAGTCCTCACACTACCTTCTGCAGTTCACAGATAGGTGCTCTGTGGGTAACACCTGAAACAAAAGGCACCACACATTGGCCAGTCTGCAGGTGACCCTACAGATGGGTGTTCCCTCACAAACATAGCACTGACATGGCAGGTATGAAAACATGTAGACAGCCATATTCACACACATTCTGTTAAACCTTACTCCAAATGCAGTATAGCAGCACTTACAGTCTGTAGTCAGGTCATGTACATCCCCCTCCTGTGTGTTGGCCTGTTTCCATAGTGTATGCTGTTAGAGGTAAATCCCCAATCCATCTGAGATGCTGTTAGCCAAACAACAGATCGAGTTCCTGCTCACAGTGAATGAAAGGCCCAAAACCAACATGATGTCCCTTTATATTTGTGTGCGTTTCCATGCCATTGGCTATGGGAAAGTTACCATAGCTGTTCCACATGGAATCAGCTGGAGGAGGGCTGTAATTCATGCAGAGGCCATCAGATCATTCTGAGCATCACTTAAAATACATATGCTGCTGCCTAAGCAATGCAGGTGTAAGTCTTCACATCCACCAGAGAAGGAGTGAGAGAGGCAGAGGAACAGAAAAGTCAGGGAGGGGTGGGAGAGTAAAACTTAAGCATGTGTGTGTCACACACCTTCCAGTACAGGGTATCAACCCCCTGACGACTATATAGTGCTATCACATGCCCATGTAGTTATTGGATGCATTACATAAGTTACATGTTGGGGAGCCCTCAGAACGTACATGTGATGGTGAGTGACATCTGCAACAGGGATATGGTAGCTATGTGGTAGGTATAGTACATGTGCCTGTCCACATGAACAGGTGTCAGCTTTAACACAGTCACACTCTCACAGGGATGCACACACACTGAAACACTTGGCAGGGCCAGGAATACAACTCATCTCTAGTGGGATTGCCACAACAGTACTGTGCAGGTATCACATGCACCACAGGGGTCATATGGAGGTTATATGTGCAAAGGGTATGTGAAGGTGTCTGACATCAGACAGCATGCTTCAGTATGCCAATAGGGGTTGTAGTGATTATGTATGTACACATATGCATCATACACCACACACACACAGACACGGGTGCCAGTACTGACATGCATGGGTGCACTGCTTCACGGATATGCTGTGGTCGACGGTGCCAGATAGCTATACAAGGCTAGGTGATGAGTATACCCTGGCATCAGGCCACATGACAATGGTTGGCAATGTGGCTCAGGGGTGTAGTGTCTGGTGTTGCCCATACAGGTGGGTATTGTATTCACCATCCAGTCACCTGGGTGACTATTGTGTGTGGGCTATGCTGTGCATTGTTTGCCATGTATGTGTTCCTTAGTGTCTGGAATGTTCATACCCCCACATGCATGTACAGTGACATGTGGAACTGTACCTGGGGTGTCTGGCCCATGTTCTATACACAAATTGTTATCATCAGATGTGCCAGTCCTGGCCTCATATGGTGGGAACTGTTAATGGACAGCAGGTTGATCCTGCACCTAAATTGATGGCATGGTAATGGTATTCCCTGGTGTCAGTGACATCTGTCCATACAGGGCTTGTGTTTCAGGCATGATATGTCCTTTGTGGGTCACATGTGATGGCACCACAGGTGTTGCAGGTGTCCAGTGGGGAACATGGGGGAGGTGCACTGTCAGCATGTACATGCCTATTGGACTGATGGACAGGGTGCCATGCCCTCTGTAGCCCACTGCAATCACACCATGGTTACTATCAGTGGACAATATGCAGGGTACTACCAACATAGCAGCTGTTGCCTAGGCAAGTGTGTGTGTGTGTGTGTGTGTGTGTGTGTGTGTGTGTGTGTGTGTGTGTGTGTGTGTGTGTGTGTGTATGAGACATGGGTTGAGAACATTCCCTGGGTAATACAAGGGTTACTAACATTGTTCAGTTGGCATTGATGTCACATATAGGGGGATGGATTTGCACACCTACGGTATACATTGTAATATATTGACTTCAACAATTGGCTAAGCTTCTGGTGTCATTCTAAAGGTATCCAGTATCTGTCTGACTGAGATGACATGGTCGGCAGACTACGATGCTTTGCCAGAGATGGGCTGCACCCATCACCCCTGGGATTCCAGATACTGGCTAAGGTTCTTGCCAACCCTATAGTGCCTTTTTTAGGTAAGGTTCAAATGACAAATTCACCACCGTAACAGGAACAGGCAAGCAAAAACTGAGGGTGATGCTACTCAATGCTAAAAGTCTAAATCTCAAAATGCACTCACTCAAGGCACTCCTTAAAATGGAGAACATTGATATCTGTGCAGTGACTGAGACCTGGTTGAGGGCTGCAGATAGCACCCCTGCACTACCAGGCTATAACTCATACTACACTTTTCGGCCAAGTAACTTGGACTGGAACACCAAAGGCGGAGGTGTGTCCATATTCATTAAGGATATCTACACCTCCAGGCTAGTTGCTCAGCATAATACATCAGAGGTTATCCAAGTGCAACTAACTCTGGGCAAAACTGCAATCCAAATTGTAGCTTGCTACAGATCCCCTACCATGCCCCAGGATTCCCACTCCTCTTTTCTTGATGTACTGGAAAATATTAGGGTTCGACCAAACACCCTAATAATGGATGATTTCAACTATACCACCATTAACTGGGAAAACTACTCATGTACCAACTCCTTCGCTCAATGCTTTCTGGAATTCATAATCTCCAATGCCCTGGATCAACTTATCCGCACCCCTACCAGAGGCAACACTATCCTAGATCTAGTCATTACCAACATGAGTGATTGGTGTTCCACACCTGAAGTCAACACCTCATTGGTCCGATCTGAGCATAAGCTTATCACCCTAGATATCCACATCCTGTCCCCACCCCCATTAAGGAAACCATGGTAAAAAAATTTTCTAAAGCCAACGTCATGCTTCTTAAGACAGAATTGGTGAACTTCATGACACCCATGCAGATGGACAATGCAGTTACGACTACTGAATCCTACACAATTGCACTTTATAAGCACTTACATGCGTGCATGGATCATGCTATCCCAAACAGAACCAAGACGCTATCCTCCAAAAAAAGGAAGCCAATCTGGTGGTCCCCTGCCATAATACAACAGAAGGAAGAAACTGTTGCAAAAGAGAGAAAATCCCATGAGTGGAGGAGCTCCCTGGACAGTCGCAGTAAGAAGCTGCAATCCCTCATAAAATCCTCCAAAGCTAGTTGTGAAAACAAAATCACCACTGATTCTAAAGAGAACCACAAAGAATTCTATAGCTATGTCAAGAATCTCAATGGCAACATTCAGATCTGCTCTATGTTACAGCACAATGACACTAAATATACAGATGAAGACAAAGAAAGGAACTGTAGCAAGCAAACGGCACACGGATAAAAATGCCAAATCCTTTAATACAATGAAGCGCTTTTCATTTGACACAATGTACAGACTTCTTCAGATGAAAAAACTGCCTTACCTGAAGGCTTTAAATGCTAAAACAATTAATCACTCAGTTAAACAATAAAACCATAAAGACAGCAATAATGCACTTTTAAAAAAACACGAACGCTTTAAACCACCTGTCATACAATGTATATCCACACTCTACAATCGGTCATTGTAACAATACATTAAATCGATAAATTACATAACATTACACATCTCATGTCACAATACCTACTAAATGTAGAATAAAAAGTGAATAAATACTTGTTAGACTAAAAATTAAAATAATATAATATAAAAAGAATATCATCTTATTAAACTTTTAAGCATTTAACCTGATCTGCCAGCCTAATTCCAGTTCTTCCAACTTTAAGGCTGCAGGACCACCTCGAGGATCCTGACAAACCTGGTCAATCACCAAGAATTTAAAACTATGGTCAGGATAAGATGAAATATGCTTAGCCAAAGCGTTTTCAGATTTATTTTTTCTTATAGCGTAAATATGTTCATAGAGGCGGTCTCGAAGTCGCCTCTCCGTTTTTCCAACATAAAAGGCCAAACAGGCTTGGCACTGAGCTAGGTAAACTATCATTCTAGAATTGCAATTCACTCTATATTTTAAAGTGTACAGATGGTCATGTACCTCGAATCTATTAGACTCAATAATATATTGACAATAACTACAAGATTGACATTTGTACATGCCAACAGTTCTACTAGGCCGTAACTGACATTGCTCAAAGAAAGTTTTAAGATTTTTAGCTTTCTTATACACAACTAACGGTTGATCTCCGACCCTGTGAAGAACACTTGGGTCACTCCTAAAAAGTGCCCAGTTCTTACATAAAATACGGAAACAATCCTTACTGTTAATACTAAAAGTTGTAATAAACATAGGCCCTTGTGTCTTAGACTCAAGAAGAGTATCAGAATCATTTGCTGACAGGAGGACAATATTCTCATCCTGTTGATGTTGCATATGGACACTGTCTAAAATCGGTTTGTAAAAATGTCTCGCACGTTTACTTGAAACCTCCTCAATGATGTCATCAACCATATGGTCTGGGTACCCACGATGTAGGAACATACTCCTTAAAAGGGAGCATTCAGCTTGAAAGTCATCATCAAGAGTAATAATGCGGGCTGCCCTAACCAACTGGCCCTTTACAACAGCCAGCTTCTGATGGTAGGCCTGGCAACTAGAGTAGTGTAGAAATGAGTTGGAATACGTACTCTTCCTATGAGTATCGGAGGTAAATTTTTGGATGGAATAGCCCTTGGTTAACAAAACATCAAGGTATGCTATAACCTCAGTATGAAATGTAATGGTAAACTTCAAAAACTGCGTAGACTTATTAAAATGATTAACAACCATATCACTGATCGTACTGTCACCATCCAACAATATAAAAATATCGCCAAGGTAACGGGTGTAAAAAATCATTCTGTCCTTAAAGTCGCAGTTATTAAAAACAAAAAGATGCTTCCAATAGGCCATAACAGAATTAGCAACACTGGCCTTACATGGGGAGCCCTTCGCTACCCCTATTTTCTGTAAGTAAACCTATCATCAAAGATGAAATAATTATTGTCAAGTATCAGGTCTAATAATTCATTGACAAGTTCCAACTCATTTCTCGTACCACCATGTAACTTTAAAAGTTGACCGGCCCATTCTAGAGCTATATCGTGTGGAATACACGTATACAAGTCTTTGACATCTATGGTGAGGAAATTAAATCTGACATCAAAATCTAAGCTATTGATTTTATTCAGGAATGTCCAAGAGTCTTTACAGATTTGGTTAACTTGAACCAAATACTTCTGTAAGACAGCATCAGCAACGTTAGCACATGGATATGTTGGGGAACCCCTACCGTCAACAAGGGGACGCATAGGAGGGTTGGTCACATCTTTATGTATCTTAGGTATGCCGAACAAACAGGGAAATCTGGGATACACTATGGACATATAACTAAAAATATTCTGATCAATCCTTCCCTCTATGTACATTTCAACAATGGTGTTTTTAATGATGTTATAAGCACTATTAATTTCAGATCTCAAGCTAAGTAAGAAGGACTGTCCAAAAAGTGTAACATCCGTTGTCTGTAGTCAGTGCTATCAAACACAACCAATCCCCCTCCCTTGTCAGGTTTTCAGATGCGTATGTCATGCAATTTGATAAAATCAATACATTCCTTCTCAGCTTTAGTATTCATATCAAAAGTGGAAAATTGATGTCCAACCTGAAATTTCTGACGGATATCTAACTCACACATAAGTTCAAAAACCTGCAGTAATGGATGTAAAGGATTTTTAAAAGAAGAAAATTATTTGTTGTTATTGACAGTATTATTACCACCCATCATTAGATTAAAATTCAATTTTCTATTGAATAATTTAATATCTATAATGGTCCTAACCAAATCCAACCTCTGGGCTGGAACATAAGTGTAACTCTTGGAAAATAACTCTACCTGTTCTGATGTAATAACACATCCATCCCCCACTCTGGAATTATAGATAAACTCACTAAACCAGGTATAAATCCCTATGTCACAAGATGGGTTGCCAACTGGCTCACTGACAGAACCCACACTGTGAAAGTAGCAGACTCCAAATCTGACTTCAGACCAGTGACAAGTGGAGTACCACAGGGTTCAGTCCTGGGTCATCTCCTGTTTGGTATCTACTTTTCTGAAGTACAGGCTAACACAGAAGGTCTTTGGCTAATGAAGTTCACAGATGACTGCAAACTAGGAGCCATAATCAAAACTCCTAACAATGTGGACATCCTAAAAAAGGGCCTCACTGAAACAGATGCCTGGTGTCAAAGACATGGCCTCAAGCTCAATGTCAAAAAGTGCATTGTCATCCCCTTTGGTAAAAACTCTGTACCCATGAACTACAACATAGGTGGTAGTATACTTAACACTGAAAGTATGATAAGAGACCTTAGGACACAGGTGGACAGCAGTCTCTCCTTTGATAATCACATCGCCACAGTAGTCAGGAAATACTTCTACATGGCACACCTCATCACAAAAGGATTCTCATCCAGAAAAAAAGAGGTCATTGTTCCCCTCTACTCATCACTCATTAGACCCATTACAGAGTACAATGCCCCTTTTGGTATGTACCTCACAAGACATCTACAACAACTGGAAAGGCCACAGAAATACCTCACAAAGAGAATTACCAGCCTCAAACAGATGCCCTATGCAGACCGTTTAAAAAAACTCCAGTTTTACTCCGTTGCATATCGCCTACTCAGAGGTGATCTCTGCCTGACATACAAAGCTATGTCAAACCCAGAGCTGTTGGACATGCTCCACTTAAAGAAATCCCAATCTCTCCAAGCTACATGCTCTAGGGCCATAAACCTTGTCACCACAATAAACAGAACATGCTGGAGGGATAGATTCCTGTCCCAAAGACTTCCCATACTGGGGCATAAACTACCTATCTATATAAAACAAAACTCCTCATTAGCACTCTTCAAGAAAAGTCTTGATGATTGGATGGGAAATAGGAAATTCACCCCAGGGATCACTTCTGTGGCTCTGCTCGACAGTAGCACAGGAAAATAATTTTCTTGGGTGGCAAAAGCCAGGGTACCTTTTTGGCTGGGCTTGTATAGGCCCTAGGGCTGATAGCCTAGTACCTACCTATGAACCTATGAACCTATACTTGTCCCACCATATAAGAAGTTTGCAAATCCCACTCCACATTTAGTCCAGTTGTTACACACTCACAACCACCTCCACACAGGATACATATGACACACACACACAGACACTATAGTCAAGCCTGGGATTAAAACTCCTACCCAAATAGCATATTACACTACAGCACTACGCCATTAGAGGATAGGCCATGGAGATTACTGGAGTACTCCTTCCCCAGAGGTGTATTTCACAGTGAATGACATCAGCAGGATTGCCAAAGTAGGGCATTTGACTTGTATTGAGTGTGACTAGCCTAAAATGCATTGCTCCCTACACAGACATAGAAACACACACAAATCATCCACAACTGCCATGTGTGGGAATAGAACCCCTACCACCGTTCTATATCACACTACAGCATGATGCTGTTATAGGATGCACCACTGGGATTGTTGAAGTGCCTTTTCCAAAAAGATGTATTTCACAGAAAATGGCATCAGCAGGATTGCCAAAGTAGGGCATTTGAACCGTACTGAGTGTGGCTAGCCTAAATTACATTGCTCCCTACACAGACATAGAAACACACACAAAACATCCACAACTCCCATGTGTGGGAATAGAACCCCTACCAGAGTTCTATATCCCACTACAGCATGATGTTGTTATAGGGCACACCATGGGGATTGCTGGCCCTTCCCCAAAGGTGTATTTCGCAGTGAATGACATCAGCAGGATTGCCAAATTAGGGCATTTAAATTGTATTGAGTGTGACTAGCCTAAAATTCATTGCTCTCTACACACACACACACACACACACACACACACACACACACACACACACACACACACACACACACACACACAATGCTTAAGTCTGGGATTAGAACTCCTACCTAACTATTGTATCACACTACAGCTGTATGCAGTTATGGAATGCACTACAGAGATTAATGGGCTACAACCTTCCCAGAGGTGTATTTCTAGGTGGATGACATCAGCAGCCTTGCCAAAGTAGGGCATTTGAATTGTAGGGAGTGTGAGTAGCCTAAAAGGAATTGCTCTCTACACAGACAGGGGCAGACACAAACACACACACTTGCAAAGTCTGGGATTAGAACTCCTACCTAATTTTTTTATCACACTACAGCAGTACGCAGTTAGGGGATGCACTATGGAAATTACTGGGCTACAACCTTTCCAGAGGTGTATTTCTAGGTGGATGACATCAGCAGCTTTGACAAAGTAGGGAATTCGAATTGTAGAGAGTGAGTAGCCTAAAATGAATTGCTTTCTACACAGACAGGGGCAGACACACACACAGACATTTGCCAATTCTGGGATTAGAACTCCTACCTAGCAATTTTATGGATGGGCTGTGGAGATTACTGGGCTACAACCTTCCCAGAGGTGTATTTCTAGTTGGATGACATCAGCAGCCTTGACAAAGTAGGGCATTCGAATTGTAGGGAGTGAGAGTAGTCTAAAACTAATTGCTCTTTACACAGACAGGGACGGACACACACTTGCCAAGTCCAGGGTTAGAACTCCTACCTAACTATTGTCTCACACCACAGCAGTATGCAGTTATAGGATGCGCTACAGAGATTACTCGGCTCCAACCTTCCCAGAGGTGTATTTCTAGGTGGATGACATCAGCAGCCTTACCAAATTAGAGCATTTGAATTGTAGGGAGTGTGACTAACTTAGAAATCATTGCTCTCTACACAGACAGAGACAGACAGACAGACACACACACACAGTTGCCATGTCTGGGATTTGAACTCCTACCTAACTAGTTTATCACATTACAGCAGTACGAAGTTATAGGATGCGCCATGGAGATTACTGGGCTACCACTCTCCTAAAGGTGTATTCCACAGTGGATAACCTCAGCAGGCTTGTCATAGTAGGGCTATGGGGATGGCAGTGTGTGTGCATGGGCCATAACCCATCCATCTAAAAGTTGACACACCACATGCAGGCACACACAGGGTCATATTTCACAGGTATGTGTATACAGATGCTACATGACTATTTCCATGCACAGTCATGTTGCACAGCTAGCACTTGCACCACATATTCTGTAATGCTGATAGATACCGGTTGCTAGTATCTACAGTGAGTGGCATCTGAACCTCATGTTGTTGTGGACCTTTGGCTGTGTGTTGGGTGGGACAGGCCTGGATGGCTCCTTCTCACAGTAACCCTCTTCCACACATCTATGTACGTCTACCTTTGGCTTATTATAGTGTGTTGTCCTCAGATATATGTCTGTACTCCTATCCACTGTGTGTGCAAAGCAGGAGTGGTGCATGCTGATGAGTATCTGCACTAACATCTGCGACTGCCAGATATGTCTGGTCCACTGGTGTTTGCAGACATGGCCTTCATTTGTTTAAGTGTGTGAGCATGCCTAGTATGTCCTTTCAGTATGTTGTTGACTGACATTACCTTCATTTCTCTAAGTGTGTGAGCATGTCCAGTGTGCTCGTCTGTATTGAATGTGTGGATCGAGTCCATGTAGTTTGTGCTGCAGTGCAGACCTTTGTGTTGTACACCTACAGGTAGCATATTGTTTCTGCAGGGTATCCGTCGATCATTTGGCAATATGGGGAAAAACTGTGCAGGGGATAGTGTGTGGTGCAGATGATTGTGTTTGTGCTGTTTCAGCTGCATGGTACTGCTGTTAGCAGGGATATTCAGATGTGTACTGTTATGCACAGTGATGTTTTCTGTCCTCATGTACTGGCAGGTGGACATTCTTGCTCACAATGATGTTTTGGGGGACAAGGGTGACTGCGACTGTGTCCAGTATTGTGGGCAGACACCTATGTATTCATGGTAAGTTATGCCATTCTGGAGGAGGAGCTGCAGACACTTGGTACTGGGATTGTTTATCTGATTCAGCACCTTGGTACAGTACTGGCAGAGGATCCCATACTTGTACCCCATCAGCATGACAGTATGGGCTTATCTTGCTGTGGCATTGCCTCACAGCTGTACAGATACGCACAGGTCAGCCAGGGGCAGGGGCCATGGGTCAGGACATTTACCCTATTGTGGTGTACGGGCAGGTGTGTACCCACCCATGTATGTGTTTGCAGCCAGGGATAGTGTGTGAACACAGCTTGGTGTTGGACTCTGCACATTTCATGCTGCCCATGCTCCCACCCTGACCTATGTTATTCTAACCTATTCTGTACATTATGCATACATTCTCTGATACTTTCTCTAAGGGTATCACCCCATCACAGGTGTGTGCTAGTGTTGGTCCACAGTTCATGCAGTGGGACATGGTGCACATGTTACTGTGGGTTGTCCACATAGCTTTGCATATGGCTTATGTGGAGTGTGTTATGTTGTTATTTGGGTGTCCTTGACATAACATGCATTGAGAGTACGTGTGTGACACAGGCCTTTGGCAGATGCCTGTGCGGCATTAGGTGTTGCGGTATGCCAGATGTGGCAGGTCATTGCATTATGTCAGTCCTACAGTCCCAGACCACCATACAGTATATTCTCCTGGGGTGACTGGGTAGGTGTGATAGGTGTTCATGCCAATACCTATTAACAGTCTTGTTCAGGTGGTGTGGATGCTGGCAGGGTGCTACCTACCACTAGGGACACACCTAAATGGTAAACCTGCACTGCATGCTGCAGTCTTCCACTATTGCCATATACAGGTGGGGTCTTACTGTACCTATTCCCCACAGTAGGGATATGACCAGAGAGGTGCCTGTGGGTGGTGTTTGCATGAGCTGTGTGCATGTGTGCTATGGACACTACTTGCATCTGACACCCAGATATGTTTTGGGCAATCCAGTTATGCTTGCATGTGCAGGTACAGCAGCTGTTTCCCAATATATCAGTCCTACCTCCTTTGTGGCCTGCGAATGTTTGGGCAGACAACACCAGTATCCCCTACTACAGGACCAAATAATGTGATGCATACCTGTATGTACATTTCCAAGTGTGTGTCCACTTCACAATGACAAAATATATACTGTATGTCTGGGGTACTTTCCTCTGTGTATTGCTTGTATATGTAGACCAACAGCCATATCATGTCAGTCTTTCAGATGGTGGCACATATTACCACCAAACATTTGCAATGGCTTACTGCTAGCTTGTGTTATACTGATGGGTTTTGTGTATGGCACTGCAGTTGTGAGACCTTGTCCCTGTCATTAGCAGTAGTGGGCAATGACCACAAGGCTTACCTCAACATGCTTACATACCGACCACTCTCACACGATATGGGACACACACCAACCTAACACACACATACCTGCATATTGTGCAGATGCTATCACCTATCCTGCTACCATTGCCACCTCTGTGCATCTGTGCTCCACTGGTATTAGACCTACACATACATGTTACTACATTTCTACATAGGTTGTTGGGGAGCACACCTGACTGTTGCTACATTTCTATGTAGGATGGGGGGACACACCTTACTATTTCGACATTTCTACACAGGATTGGGGGGGGTACACCTGACTGTTATTACATTACTACTTAAGATGGGGGGGCACACCTGACATTTGTACACATTTGCTATGACTGTACTGGTATGTCAGGCACTCCATTCCAGTCTGTATTCTAACCTATCATGCTGACTAGATGCATGCCAGTGTACAGATCTTAGCTTTGATTTACCCCCATATTAGTTTCTGACTTCCTACCCTTCAGAACTAATGTCCCACTGCCTGACCTGCTCTAGTTTGTCTGTGTAGACCTGGGGGGAGGTTACCCATAGGCATCATTCAGCGGCAATAACACAGCCTTTGTTTGTGTTTGTCTACACTTGTCCTGCTGGCTATGACTGTTGTTGGGTATGTGAACCCCCCTGACTGGCATATATGAGTCAATTACCTTGTGGATGTCCCAGTATTGAGGGTGGTGTTGCAGGGCTGCCTATGTCGGATGCACATAGTACACTCCCTACACATGGCTGAACACAGGTAGTGTCATGGTTGGCATCACTTTTACTGTATGTGACAGTCAGAGAGAGGTGTTATTCCCTGGATCCCTCCTGTGTCAGTGTATGTGCTATGCGTTGCCTCTCTGCCAAGTCCAGGGCATACTGGGCACGCCTCGTTCTGCCTACTGGGAAGGCTCAGGTTGTTCCTCCTCCAAGTCATTCTGTGCCTGTGCAGGCCTTGACAATGGTGGGGGGTTGTGCGGCCCTGCACTGTGCTGTTCCTGCTGCAGCTGTTTCTGCAGGATCATATTATGTAGCATGGCATATATGATGACAATGTGGGTACATGTAGCTGATGAGTACTGCAAGGCTCTACTGGATGTATCCAGGCACCGGAACCATGACTTGAGTATCCCAAACACATGCTCTACTATAATTCTGGCCTGTGCCCGTGCCTCATTATGGAGTTCTTGTTCTGGCATGTGCGCATGTCTGATGGGTGTCAGCCATGGCTCTAGTGCATATCCAGCATCCCCCACTAGGTGACCATGAGAGATGTCACCATTGGCAGATATCTGGTGCAGATGCATCAGATGCCAGATGTGGGAATTGTGATAGCTTCCAGAGCAGCCAGCACACACATTCATTATTATGCCCTGGGCATTGCACACGACCTGGCAGTTGATGGAGGGGAAGCCCTTGCGATTGATGTAGACCCTACCCCGCTCACCAGGTGGTGCTTTGATGCATATGTGCATGCAGTCTATAGCACCCACTACCTCAGGGTATTCTGCTATTGGGTGGAACAGTTGCATATTGCTGGCTCATGCCTCACGGGTGTTGGGAAAATATACATGCTCACTGACATGTGTTGAAATGACATCCATGAAGTGGTGGAGTACCCTGGAAGCTGATGCCTGTGAGATCCCCATCATATTCCCAGCTGGCCTTTGGAAGGTACCTGTAGTTAGTATTCATAGGTCTACCCATACCTTGGTATCCACTGGGATGGGTTCCCCTCTGTTAGTTCTGTGTGTCAGGCATGGCCGGCACAGCAATTTGCTGTAGGAGGTCCCTGTCCACCCTATAGAGCTCCACTGTCTCAAGCTCATGTAGCCTCTGGTAGGTTACCCTGTGTCTGTACACTCTTCTCCATCTCCTCCCTGTGGGTTGACAGCATTCACATCCACACCACCCTCAGCCTCTTTCTCAAGTTGTTGTATAATAGCTATTGCAGCCCCTGTCATTTTGTTGTTTTGTTTGTTAAAAGTTCCCCGCTTATTTACACCGGTGGTGTAGAGTATGGGAAAAACCAGAGGGGAAGGGGTTTGCATAGTTTATAGCAGTATTCTTGGCTGGGCTGGTCTGCTGCCTGTGTAATTGGCTGATTCTGATACATTTCACCTGCCAGCTTTGCTAGTTCTCCTTGATTACCTTCCTACAGCTGTTTTCCCTTCCCATTGCCTCCCTATTTAAGCCTGGAGTGCTCCGCGCAAACAGAGTACTCAAATGTGCACAGAGCTGCTATTTCCTGGTTTAACTTTTTTTTTTTCCTTTAACACCCGGTGCGTGGTGCGCACACCCACTTAGGCAATGTAAAGAGTGCTAGGCAGACTCAGACACACCCCCTTGCTTAGCTGTGCTTAGCTAGGAGCAACCTGAGCCACAGGGCTCCAATCCACTTACATTATGCCTGACAACCCCCCCCCCATGATGTCAGCTAACTCCTAGGCTTGTACCAAGCTATTCCTACTCTTACACTGTTGGGACCTGACTAGCATGCTAGGGAAAACTGGGATTCACTATCATTCCCGTCATTTGCATAGGATTGCCTGCTAATGCATAGTTACATGTCTCACACTGAGCCTCCCCCCTTAGCAATCACTACTCACTGGCCATGTTGTCTTCTGCCTGCCATTGAATTCCATGGCAGAATAATGATTTTAGTTAGAATTTTAGTTAGAATGCTTATTTTAGGTTTATTTTATTATTTTCCCCCTGATCCCATTTGCGCTCCGCTGCCCTACGCTTAAACAGCTGAGATCGGCTAAAAAAAAATGAAAGCTGATTTTTTCATTTTGTAAGCTGTTTGCATTGCCTATGGCCTTATTCTTGGCCATTGACATGCTTCCTGACTGATATGCAGCCTTTATTTGAAGCTGTCATGGCTCAGTTTTGAATTTTACAAAAATGTACTCGGTTACTAATTGAGGACATTTCTGCAGATTACACTAGTCCTGCAAGGCCGGTTTCAAGCTTACTGGATCGCAATTTCACCTCATTTACATGGATTTCTCCTGCAAATGGAGTGATTTGCATACAGGGCCTTAGTCCGTGCAGGATTAGTGCAGGAGTGCTCGTGCACGCCCCATACAGGCTGTTCCTGGATTGCACGGCAGACATATTCCTTGCTCAAGCTCCTGCACTCATCCTGCATGCCAGACAAGGCATGAGGAATCTGGGGTACTTACTTTTCCTAAATAATGTCTTTACATAATGGTGCATTACTGTTCTTCTGCGGCTGGTGGTATACTGCTGCCTTGTTTTGATGTATTGCGTATGTGTAAGGGACTTGCGTTCCCACACAAACCCAGTACATCAATGCTTTGAAAAGGAAGCAACAGAGAAAAGAAAGTCTCCGTTGCTCCATTTTTGTTTTCTTTTTTTTTTTTTATTATTAAAAAAATGTTTTGGCTACTTTAGGCATAGGAGAGAGAGTGACAGAATGGAGGAAATGCAAAGAAAATCAGGTACGTGTCTTTAGTTTTAAATAATGTACTTGATTTTCTTTATATTTCCTCCATGCTGCCTCTCGGGTATGTCCGGAGTACGGACTATAGTTTTTTTTTTTTTTAATTTTTGTTGAAAATAAAGTTTTGGAATCTACGAATGGAAAGAAGTCCAGATGACTGGACCTTTTTCCGTTGGTATATTGTGGGATTTAAAATGTGCACACTGGTTGGGCTGGCCAATCAGCATGCACGTTTTTGAATACTAATGGCCAGTCATTGTATAATTGCAGTTTTACCCTTCACTGCTAGCAGGATGACCCTAACTAAATATATTAAACATTTCTATGAGCTTGGGCCTGCAGAAGTAAGGTGACAGTGGTTTGAACTAAATGGATGACTCCCATTCATATTTATCTTTAGGCTTCACTCCATTTAATTCCTTATGTGTTGGACAAGTTTTATACTTGATATGAAATGTATGTGCAGGAAGGCAAAATTATTTTACTCTACACTTTAATTACAATATTTAACTGCAGTTTCTTTGGCTGCCACTTTGATTACTAGGAAATTCTGATTAGTGTTTCTTACTTTTTCAGCAGAGGCCTGAAGATAAAAGTTGCATAACTTAAATAAATATATTATATATTAAAAAAAAAAAAACAATAAAATTGTACAGAAATACATTGAGTTTTGCATGCATAAACTAGATGATTACAGAGAGACTCCACAATTAATAGCAGATGCATTATTTCCATTTGAAATATGTAAGAATAGCTTATGACAGGAAACAGAGATTATACTGAAAGTAGTATTAAAGAAAAAATACATGTAGGAGAGTAAAGTAGGTAGAGAGTGGAGTAAAAAAGATGAAAAACAGAAGTAGATGATAGCTAAGGGGTGAGCATAATGTGATCCCATTAGTGATCAAGAAAGAAATCAGGTTAGACTGAATAAGGCTGAGTTAAACAGGTATATTAGGACTGTGTGTCTGAGTTCTGGATTTCAACCTGGGGTAGTGCAGGAGCGCAAGCAGTTGTTTAGTTGGTGCTTCTTTACCGACACCTTGAAATTATTTAATTTGTCTGTCTGTCTTATTACTGCGGAGATTTAGTTCCAGTTTTTGCAACCTGATGTGAATATAATGAGTCACCTGCACTGTTATTTGATTTTGTGATGGATAGAAGCGATTTGTTGGGTCATAGAACTTGGTTAATGGTATAGGGTTGTTGTGTCCCTTTTAGAGCTGGATATTTTTCTAGGCAGTTTATTAATTTATGGATTATGATAAGTTGAGAGTAGTTGAGATAGTTTGTGAGTTCAAGCCAGTTAAGATTCTTTCGAACTGTATAGTAGTAATTTTACAATTTAATTGTAGGATGAATGCAGTTTATTCTTGAGGGGGAGTTAAGGTTTGTAAAGATGGTTGAGATGTAGAGTAGGGATATGAGTAGGTATTGTTTTACTATGGTTTAGATTACTTTGAAACTAAGACATAGCTTGAATCTGACAGTTTTGCCCCTCTGTACAAAAACATTATATTCTGGGGGGGAAGAAACTATTAATTTTGAATTAATAATTCACCAAAATAGAAACATAGCTATCTTTTGCATATACAAGTAGCAAAATGCAAATTGGAATGAACTCAAAAAGTTGTACATTAAAACTACAATCCTTGTTACTCTGATTTATTTTAATTTAATTATTTTACAAACAAAATATGTGTGATAGCTCAATACACCACACAATATTAACTTTAACTTCAGCAAATTCCCTTCTTTTTCATCTGATGATAATACCAAAATTAGACCCCTTTCTCTAATACATCATTCTTAAGGTATCCACATTAAATTATCCAAAAAAATAAGTGAATGAAATACAAGAAAAGTACAGTAGTAGGTTCAAAACTTTAGAGAAAAATCTAGCAAAATGAGTTTAACACTGGGCTACTTTTTTTGTTCCATCAGTGGGAAAGTTCATGAAAATTAGGAAGTTGTAGGTCAGGGTTGGTAGGAAATAAGCTGTCATTGTAGCTTTCAGGTTGCTTCTTTTAAGTAGCACTTAGCCATATAGAAAGCTATTAGTTTCTGATGATGTTTTTTTAACAATGGTTTGTATGCGAAGATCAAATTTTAGCTGTCTATGGTAATACCTAGCATTTTGGCATTAGTGATGGTTCATTTACAATGGTATCTGAAGACAGAATTGGTAGTATTTGTCCAATGAGAAACAAATCACAATGTCAAACAATTTTAATGCTGGAATAAATAATGGATTATATGTTAAAAAGAAACAGCAAAGCATTCACTTAACTGCACTTGCCAGTGGTTGAACTAATGATGTTAAATCACATTCGGCCTTCTGTGTTAGTGTCTGTAACGGAGAATTCCATCCAAATAAAACTATTTCCCCATTGCACAAATACAATTCTCTAATCCTTTTAATGCAACTCAAGAGTATTGCAACTTCTTCTTACCTTTAACACAACACAAGAAAGCTACATATAAAGAAAATGTAAGTTAAGTATTTAGTACTCTGTTACCTGCCTGAAATACATTCTGCTGTATCTCTTTCTACATTTTGGGTTTTTGCAAACTGTCTCATTATTTCCTATTTTGTAGCTGCCATTACATTAGTTACACCATGTTTGTACTCTAAAACTGAGAAGTGAGGGGGCAGCAGAGGTGTAGCTGCAGTTATTTATTTATTTATTTAATTAGTTATTTATTTGTATGTTTGCATTTGTTGACTGGAGTTATCTAACTGGGCCATGAAAGACCTCTTTTCAGCAAAATCCCAGAGAGAAAATCTCCACATACATATGAAATTTAGCATACTAGGTCAGAGGAAGCTCAACAAACCTATTCACACAGCACAAATCTAAGGATATTATCATAGCATTTTGTATATTGCATACATTTTTAAGTTTAATATAAGTTTAATATAATGAATTATGCTTAGTCTAAAATGTGTAGAATTTTGAGTGGAGTAATGCATAGTTACATTATTAGTTATATGAAAGTGTGACGCCCGTGCACTGGCCCAGCAATTAAGGAGCTTCAATCCTCACCACTAACACCAGCTAGGGGTGTCCATATAGGGAAAGGATAATAAATACACACACAGTAAAGTACAATTTCTCTTAAGAGCATACAGAGATCACAGTCATTCTAGGGCTGGTTTCTCCCTTTCTCTCCAGGTCCCCAATAAGACACCCCACTGACACAGCTATATGGTCCAGATCTCAACCTAATGGGCAAACTAAAACCTCCAAAACCCTCTCTGTCCAACCAGTGCTTCATGTCCCTGCCCAGGTAGCTGACAAACACACACTTTGAGATAAGGGTTATATACAACCACACAGACACTCTTGGGGAAGGCTGGCACAGGTTCTCCAGCTGTGCCCCTTTTACCCAGACTATGCGGTAGTACCACTTGTCACCACCCACTAATATTTATCAGCTACCAAAAGGCCCTTATGAAATGGTGTCCAATTATACTGTGCAATATTATTATCCAAATGGTAAGTGCAACTGAACAGTCAAGGCTATTGGAGGGGTTTTGTACAATATCACTAAATTAATGCAATGTACTCTTAGAGCTTAAATTTTATCACACAAAACAGCCACATTTGAAAGGTTTAAACATATTTAATAATAAATACTAAAAATCAAGACAATACTTCTTACTACACAGTGCTAGTCGAGGGTTCAGAGATTTCAGAGAAATACTTAAAATAATACATTAGAAAAGATCTGACATCAATACAGAAAAAAAACGAATCTAATATTCTTAGTTCCTAGCTATATCTAAGAGAAAACACACTTCCAAAATAAACTTACATATAGAACAAGACAGTGCTGGTGATGTTGGATGTTCTGAAGACAAATGCTAAATGTTCTGAGTCTCTCTGTCCTTAAATTGATAACACAGTGCTGCTTCACATTACATCATTCTTAACAATTTTCTGTTTTTCCCAGGCTAACAGAAACTCAGAGGTTAATATCCCTTTTGATCTTGCAGCTGGTCAGGAAGCCAGAGCAGTAAAAGAAATTATACATGTAAATTCTAGCCATTAACTCTGGCCTCAAAACAATAGGCAGAATGCCTCACTGTAGACATCTCGGCTCTGAGTTTTAGATCAAAGAATTTCACAATGCTTGACTTATCAGCTTTCTTACAGTAGAGTGCACTTTTGTTACATTTGTTTTCAGTTCAAAATCCAATACAGTCTTTTCACATTTAAGAGAACAAGCCTGTCCCTTACATTAATATTTACAAATGACAGAATTATCTGCAAAATTCTATCTAGCTAGGCTGGCAGCCTTCATCTATCTTCACACATCTCCTCCCTAGAGAACTCAAGCTAGTTTTTCAAGTGACCCTTGCGAAACATTGCTTGAGAGGGTTAGTTGTATCGGAGTATACTTTACCCTATTCCCTGTCTTGAGAGCCCATCTGCATTGGCATTGCTAATCCCACTGCGGTGCTGCACTGACATGTCATATGCTTGCAACCCTAGGCTCCATCTTAACAACTTGGCATTTTGCTGGCTGGCTCTGTTTAACCATGTTAGTGGACTGTGATCGGTCACTACCATGAATTTTCTTCCATACAGATGAGGTTGAAGTTTCTGCGGTGCCCACACTATGGCTAGACATTCCTTTCCTACAGCTGCATAGTATTCCTTTCTGGGTTGGAGCCTATGACAGAGATATACCACTGGGTGCGCTTCTCCCTCTGAAGAAATCTGGCTAAGTACAGACCCCACCCCATGGTTCAAAGCATCTACTTGCACAACAAATTCTTTGCTGTAATCTGGACTGGCTCACACAGGGGGTCCTCCCAAAGCTTCTTTAAGCTTCTGGAATGTCTGCTCACATTCTGAGGTTCACACTACTTTATCTGGCATGTTTTTCATTGTCAGGTCTGTGAGGGGAACAGTTATGGTTCTATAACTAGAGACAAACTTTCTGTAGTACCCTGCTGTCCCTAAGAATGCTCTCACCTGTTTTTGGTAACAGGTACAGGCCATGCCTGAATGGCTTCTACTTTGGCAGGTTCTAGCCTAATCGTACCACTCCCCACTCTATGTCCCAGGTAGGAGACCTCTGCCATACCCAACTGACATTTGCTGGGCTTAATGTTCAACCCTGCCCTCTGTAGTCTGCCCAGCACCTCCCTGACATATTGAAGGTGCTCTTGCAAGGAATGGCTGTAGATGGCAATATCATTTAGATAAGCAAAGGCAAACCTTCCTGCTCCTGCTAGGATATGATCTACTAGCCTCTGGAAAGCTGCTGGGGCATTTTTCATCCCAAAGGGCATCTTTGTGAACTCATACAAGCCAAAAGGAGTCAAAAAGGCTGACCTATGTCTAGCACTAGGAGTCAAGGGCATCTGCCAGTAACCCTTGGTAAGATCAAGGGTGGTAAGATACTTAGCCCCACCCAGCTGCTCCAGGGCCTTATCTGTCCTAGGCATGGGGTAAGCATCTGACTCTGTGTGACTATTTAATTTCCTGTAGTCCACACAGAACCTGGTGCTGCCAACCTTCTTTGGCATCAGCACCAATGGGGAAGCCCAGGGACTGTTGGACTCTTGAATTACCCTAGTGCCAACATTTCCTGTATCTACTCCCTCAGAGTCTGCTTGACTTTCTCAGGCACCCTATAAGGGGCCTGCCTAATAGGCCTTTGGGGTCCTGTATCCACCCCAAACTCCTGTAACACTGCTCAGATTTCTCGAACCTGGGTAGGAGATAGCTGCTGGGATATTGCTACCCCTTCCACTTAAGTGTCAGTCCGAGCCTCACTGAGGATATCAGTCACCAGATTTCTCTCTGACTCCTCTTGCAATCCACTGCAAATACTCAGCACAAGCACCTCCCTATCATGGTAAGGTTTCATCATGTTAACATGGTACAATATGTGCTCCTGCCTAGCAGTTCTACCATGTAGTTAACATCACTTACTTTTCCTACCACCTTGCAGGGTCCCTCCCAAGCTGCTTGCAGCTTGTTGTGTCTAACAGGAAAGAGACGCATTACCTGCTTCCCTACAGCAAACTCTCTAGCTCGAGCATTCCTTTCATACCATACCTTTTTCAGTTGCTGGGCTTCTGCCAAGTTCTCCTGGGCCAAACCCATGAGTTCCCTGAGCCTTGTCCTGAGGTTTAGGACATATGCCACAACAGACTCCTTGTGAGGTTCAAACTCACCTTCCCACTCATCACGAATCAAATCTAGAGGTCCCCTCTCCCTATGCCCATACAACAACTCAATAGCTGAAAAACCTGTGGATTCTTGGGGAACCGTTCTGTAAGCAAGCAACAGATGGGGCAAATATTTGTCCTACTCCCTCTTGAACTGGTCTGCAAATGCCTGTAGCATGGACTTGAGTGTAGAGTTTAACCTCTCAACAAGGCCATTAGTCTAGGGATGGTAGGGGTGGTTTTCAGGTGCTTCACCTCACAGCACTTCCACAGATAAGTCAGCAGGTCTGACATGAAATTGGCACCTCTGTCATTCAATATTTCTTTTGTGAAACCTACCCTGCTGAAAATATCTCACAAAGCATTTGCCACTTTTTCTGCCTCAATGACAGACAGAGCCCCTGTCTCCGGGTATTGTGTAGCATAATCCACTACCACTAGGATATACCTTTTCTCTGTGGAACTTCTGGTACTCAGAGTCCACAGAATATCCATAGCTACCCTCTGAAATGGCTCCTCAGTCACAGGCAAAGGCATCAAAGGAGCTATCACCTTGTCTCCTGCCTTGCCTACATTTTGGCACTGCTCATAGGTCCTGCAGTGCCCTGTTAAATCTCTGGAAATTCCAGGCCAATAGAAGTTCTGCATAATGCATCTCTTTGTACGTTTTATGCCCATATGACCTGCAAAGGGAATATCATGTGTTATGGCTAGAAATGCCAGACAATAGGCTCTAGGTACTACAAACTGCTGTACTCTCTCACCTTCTAGCCCTCCCTCAGGGGTCCACTCTCTATACAGTAACACTTTGTCCCAGTATACCGATCCCCCCTTCTCTTGAGAATCAGGTGTCTCTCAAGCTACCTGCCTTAGGCCTTGCAATGTAGGGTCTGAGAGCTGAGCCTGTCTCAACTCTCTCATAGTAACCCTTCCCAGCTCCCCTTCCATAGGAAGTCTGGTATCCTCTGACAGTGGTGCCTCACTGTCAGCCTGGGAACTACTACTCACCTCTGCCCTTGCAGTCACTCTGTCCAAGGGAACATTAGTACCCACAAGTAGCTGTGGCTCACCTTCAGTCTCACACCTACAGAGTAGCTTCCTCCCTAAAGTAACCACCTCACCAGTCCTAGTTGCAAGCATGCAGTCTGTCTGGGTCTCCCCCAGGCTACCAGACCCACATGCTTGTCTCGAAGCCGGACTGCATGTAACTGCATTAACACATATTACTGCCTCATCCAAATCCTTCCCTATCAGGACATTGGCAGGATGGTAGTTCAGTACCCTAGTTGTTTCAAGACAACCTACTATTGGCATTTTGTCTTCCCCACTTACTGGCTCTCTCACTTTTTGTTCCCACCTTGCCTCCATGAACATCTGTATGCTACATGGCCTGACTGGTTGCATTCAAAACATTTAACCCTAGTTCCTGGATGTGTATCTGGACTAGTGGAATTCCCTGTTACTTGCAGATTCTGTTGGGGCAGTCTGGGCTGCCCAACATGGGTTCCTTTACACCCATGAGCATTACTGGGGGTCTATTTCCTGTGTAGGATGCCCTGTTTGCTAGGTATAGGTCTTCCTTCTTCCTCAACTCATCTGAAGTAGCACATTGTCTATCAGCTAACCAGATCCTCATGTCCTCAGGCAAAGTGCTAAGTACTTGTTCCCTCACCAACAGGTCTGCCAGCCCTTCAAAAGTGGGGACCTGACATCCACTCACCCATCTATGAAAATAAGTGCTCAGTTCAGCAACATATTCACACACACTTTCGTCCTCCTGGTGTCTATGCTCACAAACCTTTTTTCTGTACATTTCAGGAGTTAGCTTAAAAAATTCTAACAAGCAGTTCTTAACAGTAGTATAATCAAAACATTCCTGATCAGAAATTTTAGACAACACAGTTACAGCTTTACCATGGAGTAAGGGGGTCAGGGACTGTACCCAGAGCCTTTGGTCAACATCATACTGTTTACATACCCTCTCAAACATAAGAATGAAACTATCAAAATGATCCCCCTCTTTAAATTACAGAAGAAATGTACTGACCTTATGCACTTCTGGGGTCCAGTTACTCCCTTCCCCATTACCTCCATGTCTCTGGTGAAGAGTTAGCATCTCCTTTTCATGCTCCCTCTGCCACTCCTTTTCCTCAGCTTCCAGGCAAAGCAGCTTTTCATTCACCTCAGCCTGCAAATGTCACAGTTTCTCATTGTCCTCACTCTCTAAATGCCTCAGTCTATCTGCTGCTTCTATTTCCATACAGTTGGCCTCCAACTTAAGTTTCTTTACCTCCAGATGGATTTTTAAGTCCTCTGCAGAAAGGTTGAGCTGTCCATTCCCTGAGTGTGGTACATCTCCACTGCCAGTCTGATCGTCCACCTGGTTGCTGTTTTCTGATGCAGCTGTGACCAAAGCTGTAATCATATATGCTTTAGTCAGGTTTCCATGCACCAGTCCCTTAGCCTGGCACATCTCAGCCAGCTGGCTCCTTGTCAGCTTTCCATACTCCTCTGCTGATATGTTGCTTGCTCTCCCTGACTAACTAAGCTAACAAAACAAATAAAACAATTGTGATATGAACTATGAGTCTTCACTGCATGGCTGATTGAGAGCACAGAAACACCTTCAGTGATCACTGTACACAAGCTACAGGAATTCACACTACCCACACCACTACAAGCCAATTAGTATTTGCCAACCAATTAATATGCTGTGTGGATATCCTACCACTGCCAAACAATTAATATGTGATGCCCGTGCACTGGCCTAGCAATCAAGGATCCTCAGTCCTCACCACTAACACTAGAGAGGGATGTCCATATAGGGAAAGGATAATAAATACACACACAGTAAAGTATAATTTCCCTTAGGAGCACACAGAGATCACAGTCAGTCTGGGACTGGTTTCTCCCTTTCTCTCCAGGTCCCCAATAAGACTCTCCACTGGCACAGCTATAGGGTCCAGATCTCAGCCTAGTGGGCAAGCTAAAACCTTCAGCAGCCTCTCTGTCCAACCAGTGCTTCATGTTCCTGCCCAAGTATCTGACAGACACTTTGAGACAAGAGTTATATACACCCACACAAGCACTTCTTGGAAAGGCTGGCACAGGTTCTCCAGCTGTGCCCCTTTTACCCAGACTATACAGTAGTACCACTTGCCACCACCCACTAATATTTATCAGCTACCAAAAGACTCTTATGAAAGGGGTCCAATTATACTGTGCAATATTATTATCCAAAAGGTAAGTGCAATTGAACAGTCAAGGCTATTGGAGTGGCTTTGTACAATATCACTAAATGCATGCAATGTACTCTTAGAGCTTAAATTAACTCTACACAAAACAGCCACAGTTGAAAGGTTTAAAAATATTTAATAATAAATAATAAAAACACAAGACAATACTTCTTACTACACAGTGTTAGTCAAGAGTTCAGACATTGCAGAGAAATACTTAAAATAATACAGTAGAAAAGTTCTGACATCAATACAGGAAAAAAAATCTAATCTTCCTAGTTCCTAGCTATATCTAAGAGAAAACACACTTCCAAAATAAACTTACATATAGAGCAAGACAGTGCTGGTGATGTTGGATATTCTGAAGACAAATGCTAAATGCTCTGAGTCTCTCTGTCCTTAAATTGATAACACAGTGCTGCTTCACATTACATCATTCTTAACAATTTTCTGGTTTTCCCAGGCTAACAGAAACTCAGAAGTTAATAGCCCTTTTGATCTTGCAACGGGTCAGGAAGCCAGAGCAATAAAAGAAATTATGCATGCAAATTCTAGCCATTAATTCTGGCCTCTAAACAATAGGCAGAATGACTTCCTCTAGACATCTCGGCTCTGAGTTTTAGATCAAAGAATTTCATAATGCTTGACTTATCAGCTTTCTTACAGCAGAGTGCACTGCTGTTAATTTTTTTCAGTTCAACATCCAATACAGTCTTTTCACATTTAAGAGAAGAAGCCTATGGGTTACATTAATATTTACAAATGACAGAATTATCTACAAAATTCTATCTAGCTAGGCTGGCAGCCTAAAACTATCTTCACAGAAAGCATAGTAATTGTCATTATATTGAGCCAAACGTAGAGACATATCATGCATAATGTATGCTTCCAGTATTGCATATCTCTATACATTATTATATATCTTTGATATCTTTGATATAGCAGTTTACTATATATTGTGGGGGACACTATTTTACCATATTTGCTAGATAATCTTTATCAATAAATATGAAGAAAATGGTAACATAGTCCTCCCTGTAAACTCAGTGACAGCATAATCCCTCTGTGATTGGATATCTGCAGGAGAATAGTGTTGCGGGTTAGAAGATATGAGATTAGTCTGGCAGATAAGAGCAATTGCACAGCCTGTTTAACAGAAGATAGGTGTATGGAGCCACTGCAGACTTGATTTTCTTAAGTGATTAAAAGAAATTGGGACAGTATTCCACCAAAATGAGATGATATGGGAGTGCAGAACATCACTACAGGAGTTAAGAGATTTTTGTACTGAGGCAGGGTATTTGGTATGGGAGGGTCAAATTTTAGGTGATCGTCTATAGTGATACCCCTATATATTCTCACACAGAATCGCAATGGTTTTAAGTGTCACATAATACATTACATAAAAATATTACTTAAAAACGTTTTCTAAAATGTTTTTTAAAAAGTGATTCTTAAATAATATTAATAATGAAACACATTAATTGTATTGCGTCAAAGGTTCAAAGCTCTTATTTTCAAAACTGGCAAGATAGAAACCAAATCATTAATACCTGGTGTTACATAAACTTTTAGCTTGGTTATCCAAAAATATTCTCTTAGTTCAACAAAAAGTTCCCACCGCCCTCCTCTTGAATTCAAAGGCATAGCTCTAGAATTCCAGACCTAAACTTTGTAAAACCTGGACACTGCAGGGAATGCTTAAACAAGAAATTGCTAATGTTCTTTTTAGATATTGCATATAAGTGCTCATAAATCCTGGTTGAAATGGAAATCAGAAATCACATGAGCATGGCAATGTCCATTCTAAATATTTGGTGTAACAAATGAGAAAGTAATGCACACTACTTAGAATAATGCATAGATAAACATACTGTAGACAGCATCAAGATACAGTCAAAAAATATTTTTTTCAGTAGTTGGAAGTGCAGTCCCTTAAAAGGATTGCAGTTCAAACACTGCATGCTCTACTAATAAAGCTATCAAACTCTTTGACTCAAACACTGGAGTGCAAAGGCATTCCTATTTAGCACTAAAATGTTTACTACCCACAAAAAGACTTTGATTTAATAAACAAATAAATGAAGAATCTTAAATTGTTTAACTCAGTCCCTCCTGTACAGCTCTTTTTAACTCCCAGTGGGTGTAGCTTGAGCCTTTAAAAATGATTTTATCACCTTACAGATCAAACAGGTAAAATATCAGTACAATTGTATTTGCCATTATGTATGTCAAGATAAAATATTCTGATACCGTGTATGTAGCAAGGTTTTGGAATTATTAATATAAATATGAATATGAATATGAATAAGCAATAGTTGACATCTAGAGGTGCAATAGGAGGTAACTGCAGAAATGCCTGGAGGTGCACTCAGTTGTAATGAGTTTTTAAAGTAGACACTGTAAAAGGCAATCTCATTTCTTTTTACTTTGACTTAGACCAAAAAGATGCATACCCTTTATTTTATTTCATTTGTTGAATAAAGAAATATTTGCTGGGAGGACATGAAGAAAAAGAAGCTACAACATATGAAACAACATATTATTATTGGTATTTTTCTTTGGTCTTTCTTAAAGGAAAAGACCCCATACAAGATGTATGCATTTACTATAAGGGCTATGCTATCTATTTTCAAACTGCCTAAATTCAGGGTGTGACATAGGTATAAAAGTAATATAACATTGCGGACTCATTTACAATATAAACACAACATATGAAGTCTAGATAGATCACGCTGCCTTTTTAACATCAGACTTGAGGCACACCTGAAGCTGCCAGTTATGGAAATGTCCAGTCAACTTTCAAGACAAAATATCCATAACTGAATACATGGCATGAAACATTACTATCCAAGTCCATAAGTCATGGTCATTGTTTAATCCAAATACACAAATAAACAGCAGAATGCTTGACACAAAGAGCACTCCTATGTTTTTGTTATGAGCTCATTTGGAAGGCTGCACTACCAGAACCCAACAGTACAACCTCTGTGCATTAAGCAATCCAGTCCATTCATTTTCAGCATATACTTCCCTTTCAGCAAAGGAGGTTCCCTTTCCACGATATTAATCCTTGTATGGTAAGTATAAATTGTGTCACAGAAATGTGCCTACTCCCTGGCCTAGCCTTCTGTCTGCAGACAGTGCTGATCCTACTAATGTACCTACTTTATATTAATAATGAAGCCATTCCCATTTCTACACTTCATAATTAGTGACAATTACTCATGTAGCTTGATGCATTTTATCATGGCTAACCATTACATGACAAATGACTCCTACTGCAAATTAAGTGAGCTGATTTTTGAAAGCAAAACAATTCATGCATGCTAGCTGTAGTAGCAGAAAGCAATGATATGTTGCAGTGCCTATAGCTGAAAATGTACAAATGGAGATGTAAAGAACTTAATACCATGCATTCTAGAGCAACTGATGTAGAGAGAATAATAAAAATTTGAAGCGTGTTACTGGAATGAACAGTTCTGAAGAAGATAACACTTTCAGAAAGATTAATAAATAAAAAGAAACAGTTCTGAAGAAGGAAGTAGCTTTCAGAAAATGCAAAGTGTTTCCCTATTTAGTTATCGATGCACATTCAATAAAGCCTACACAATGCGCTAAGACCATGTGCAGGTTGTGGTGTGATATGCACATACATAGTAGCTCACCATTTTGTATTCAGTAAGTAGAGCTGTGCAAACCTAGTAAACATCCTGGCATGCTAAACAGAGCATAAACAGCTGAACTGAATGCTAGTCAACTAATACAAGAAGGCAGAGCTACTCAACAAGCTATAAAGCAATTGTGTAGATTTAATGCAGGTTTTGCTGTGAATTCCAAAACCTATTGAAATACCACCATGGAAACTACTCTACAGGGAAAGAATGTTAGGGGCTGATGTTGCTCTTATTCATGTGTATGTGCAGCAGAGCCCAAGTCTATGTTGCTGCTGCTGCTAATAGGCCTCGGCCATGAAGGAGAAGAGTGTTTAGACTTTGTTTACCTTTTGTCCTGCATGAAGTGGAAACTGTGGAGCACTACAGGGTGGATACAGACACACTACAGGAACTCTGCAATCTCTGTCATCCTCAACTGAGAGCAAGGGTAAACCAAAGGGAACCAGTACCTGTGGAGTCTATGGTATGTGTAGCACTAAGAATATTAGCTACAAGAACCTTCCAGAGACCAACAGGGGATATGCTGGGGGTGTCACAGGCATTAGCATCCAGGAACCACCATCAATTCCTGAATGCTATACTACAACATGCCAGTAACTACATATATATATTCCTCGTGCACATAAGGGCAGAGCCTAAACTATGCAGGAGTTCTACCCTGTAGCACACAAACCTGAAGTGGTGGGTGCCATAGATAGGATGCACATTGAAATCAAAGCACCACCTAGGCTACAGGGAAGGGTGCATCCAAAAAGGAAGGGTTTCCACTCCATTATCTGCCAGGTCATGTGTAATGCTAAGAGAATCATCCTGAATATGTGTGCTGGCAACCCTGGCAGTTACCACAACTCCAATATCTGGCACAACTCTCATCTCTATCAGAGGATTTCTAGGGGTGATATCCCACAAGGTCAATTAATGGGTAATGCAGGGTATGCACTTGAACCGTGGCTGATGACACCCATCAGAAATGTACACCCACCAACCGAAGAATGCCATAATGAGGCACATGCTCAAACAAGAAACATCACAGAGCATATGTTTGGGCTGCTGAAGTCATGGTTCCAGTGCAAAGATACATCAGGGGGAGCCCTGCAGTACAATCCCTGTACTTGTGCTAAAATGTTCACTGTCTGTGCTATCCTTCACAATATTATCATGAGAAAACAGCTTCAGCAGGATCACCAAGAGGAAGGGGCACACATCCTACCACCACTGGCAAGGTCACCACAGCCACACGCAGGTGAGCAGTCAGAAGGGGATCCAACAGCTGCTATGGGTGTAGGTAGTTGTAGGCATGCACAATATACCCTCACCCTGGCCAAGATGCAATGGATAGCACACATGCGCGCCACCTGATGGTACAACTTTCATCCTATACACACACACATAGAGTAACACTGACGCCAGGCAATGCTCACAACCTTTACTTACCCATATAATGGCTGTGTACTGCAAGAATCACATAGAGTGAGCCCTGAATTAAAACGTGTAGCAGCTGAACTATCAAGGTAAGTGTTGAACCTGAAATAGGAAAATAAATGGCTAAGAACACAAATGAATGGCAGATACTTACATACTGTTACTTGCTAATGTACCTAAGTAGAAGGTGGGTTAGATTTACAGCAATTACATCAATATGCAACAGCACTGACTTATGCCAGTAGATGTGTTGTCTAGCAGCTAACAAGCCTCATGCATCAAAGATACACACAATACAAGAACCCATAAGAAAGCAGTACAATTTTCAAAAGAGCATTGCAAACACGTATATACTAAGCACTCAGTCAGCTACGCACCCTGGGCATCAGACAAAAAATGTATTTATCTATAAATCCAAAACACATAAAATCAAGGATATGGCACAGTCATCACTATTTGCACAGGGTTTTGTGTGTGTGTGTGTGTGGGGGGGGGGGGGGGTGTCAGGAGAGTAAGAAAGAAATTCTGATAAATTATCAAATGGCCATTGAGACAGAATGAGTAGCAAGACTCACAAATGACCTATGTACCTGTTATGTGTGTATGTCTGTATGGGCAGTCAAGGCAAAAATTGTGTGTGAGTGTCTGCAGAACACAAGTAAGTTTTGTGCTAGTGCTACATCCTGGTATGTTGAGAAGGAGTGAGCCATGCATGGTAGAGGTAACAGTTCATCATCGCCAGCCCCTGACTGTGAAAACTGGCTCTGCCAGGAGTTGCATTGGCACATCCATGCCCATGGTCAGATATGGTGCTGTTACCTGATTGTGACTGATGCCTGATGGATGAACACTCCTCAGAAGTACACCCAGAACCATGATCCCTTGGCCTACAACACCTGGGTGTGGACATCTTAATCACTGACAGAGCAGTGGAAGTAGTGCCACTATGGAAGCATGGTTGGGCACGGCCATGTTGGCTAACAACACATGATGCTAGTGACTTAAGTTCACATGGATTCTGTCCCCCTCCCAGCAGACATTCCATCACAGACACCACCCATTCTATTGTGTCAATCACCTGATCCATTGAATTAGCCACATGGTGGAGGCAGGGTTTACTACTGAAATGTCGAACATCACTACATCGACTGTACTATAGTCGAACACGGAAGTTTGAAAATAGTAATGTCGACGACAAAAAAACAATCTAGGACTGTGTTTTAACATGGGTCGAGGTAGGGGAGATGTTTGTAGTTCTGAATAATACTGAACACCTACCTCGACCCATGTTAAAACCATTCCTAGATTGTTTTTTTGACGTCGACATTACTATTTTCGAACTTCAGTGTTCGACTATAGTACAGTCGACGTAGTGCCGTTCGACATTTTAATAGTAAACTGTGGAGGCAGTCATGTACATCAGACTCTGCCACATTTACAACCCTAAGCCTGTCCTAGGAGGCCATAGCGGGATGTGTCTGCACCTCCATGATGGCCCTAAACATCTGTCAAGTGGCACATAAAGACACACTAGGATTACATGGAGGGGGATAGTAGGCCTCCTCTGAGCACCCATAAAAACTCTCTTGCATGGCACCTTGCCCACACTTTGGCTATGGCCAGAGTCATCTGGCACTGAAGCCGCAGTAACCACACTACCCTGATCAAGTGTGTCACTCTCCACCTGTCCAATATCTGAGAGCTCAGTGGAATATGTATGCAAAGGCCTACTGATTGTGTCTGAGGAAAATACAGGGGATGGCTGAATGTAAACCTCAGTCTAAGATCCAATCTCTGCACCCTCTGACTGTCTCTGTTTGACCACCATCACCATTAGAGTTGGCCGAATGTTGGCCACCAAACCCCGACTGAAACACTAAAGGTGGAGGAGTGTCCATATTCACCAAGGATATTCACACCACCAGGCTAGTTTCCCAACACAATGCGTCTGAAATTCTCCAGGGACAACTAACACTAGGTAAGACTGCAATCCAAATTGTAGTTTGCTACAGATTCCCCACCATGGCCCAAGATTCTCACTGCACCTTTCTAAACATACTGGAAATATTAAGATACAACCAAACACCCTAATACTGGGTGATTTCAACTACCCTGCCATTAACTGGGAAAACTACTCATGTACCAACACTTTTGCCCAACAGTTCTTAGAATTCATAAATACCAATGCCCTGGATCAGCTAATCCATAGTCACACCAGGGGCTACAATATCCTAGACCTGGTCATTACCAACATGGGAAATCAATGCTCCACACCTATGGTGACCACCTTGTTGGTCAGGTCTGACCATAAGCTAATCACCCTTGACATCCACATCCCTCCCCCACCCCCCAGTAAGCAAACCCCTGTAAAAAAACTTCTCCAAAGCCAACTTCATACTACTCAAGTCAGAAGTGACAAACTTCATAACACCCATGCAGACGGGAACTGAAAGTTTGATGCTGAATCCTGCATGAAGACATTGTATGAACACATCCAATCATGTCATCCCAAATAGAAACAAGATGCTCTCCTCCAAAAAATGGAAGCCAATCTGGTGGCCCCCTGCCATAAACAAACTTTACAACAAAAGGATGAAACTGTTGCAGAAAAGAGGAAAATCCCAGGATGCAAAAAACTCCCTTACCAGCTTCAGTAAGAAGCTGAGATCCCTCATAAAATCTTCCAAAGCTAGTTACAAAAACAAAATTGCCAAAGATTCCAAAGACAATCACAAGGCATTCTATAGCTATGTCAAGAATCTAAATGGCAATGCTCAGATCTGCTCTGAGCTACAACAGAATGGCCTTAAATATACTGATCCCAAGGATATTGCCAATATCCTGGCAGATCGATTCAGTGCCAACTTTACACCCTCTCACCCCCTAAAGGGCCCAAATTCTGGTAATAACAGTCACTCAGGTAAAAACCACACTCTCCAAAGCTAAGAATACAGCATCCATGTGACCAGATAACATCCCGGGCTGTGTACTGCATGAACTACAAAATGAACTGACACCTCACCTAAGTATCATGTTTAATCATAGCCTCACCTCAGGCTTTGTGCCCAGAGTGGCCCACAGCTACTTTTATTACACTCCACAACGGAGGATCCACCTTGGATCCTGGGAACTACTGCCCCATCAGTCTGATGAGCCAGATCTGCTAAAAAATGGAATGTAATATCATGTCATGGAACTTATAAACAAAGACATTGGCAACCTTCAAATACTGGACCCCACCCAGTTTGGGTTCGTGAAGAGCCAATATTATCTCCTGAACCTGATTGACTTCTTCAAATCAGTCTCCAGATCAGTGGACGAGGGTATGGCGGTCCATACAGCCTATCTGGACCTCGCCAAGGCCTTCAACACTATCCCCCACTCTGGAATAATACATAAACTTAGTAAGCTGGGCATTAATCCCTATGTCACTCGATGGGTTGCCAACTGACTTACTGACAGAACACACACTGTAAAAGTAGCCGACTCCAAATCCAGCTCCAGACAAGTGACAAGTGGAGTATCTCAGGGTTCAGTCCTGGGACCGATCTTGTTTGTCATCTACTTTTCTGAAGTACAGGCCAACACTAAGGGAGTCTGGCTAACAAAGTTTGCAGATGACTGCAAACTGGGAGCCATTATTGAATCCACAAATGGTGTGGAGATTATACAAAAGAGCCTTACAGAAACAGATGCTTGGTGCCAGAGCCATGGGCTCAAGCTCAATGCCAAGAAATGTATAGTTATCCCCTTTGGGAAAAAAACATGTACCCAAGAATTACCACATAGGTGGCAGTACACTAAACACTGAAAGTGTGATAAGAGACTTAGGGACAGAGGTGGACAGTTGTCTCACCTTCGATAACCACATCATCACAACAGTCAGGAAATCCTTCTATGTGACACATCTCATTATTAAGGGCTTTTCATCCAGAAAAAAAGGAGGTCATTGTCCCACTGTACTCATCCTTCATTAGACCCATTATAGAATACAACATCCCATTTGGTATGTACCTCTCAAGACATCTACAACAACTGGAAAGGCCGCAGAAATACCTCACTAAAAGAATCACAGGCCTAAAGCAGATGCTCCTATGCTGACCATCTAAAGAACCTCCAGCTATACTCTGTCACATATCATCTACTCAAAGGCGATCTCTGCTTAACATACAAAGCCATGTCAAACCCAGAGCTGTTAGACATGCTACACTTAAAGAAATCCCAATCCCTCAGAGCCACATGCTCCAGGGATCTAAACCTTGTCATCACAATGAACAGAACATACTGGAGGGATAGGTTCCTGACCCAGAGACTCCCCAATCTCTGGAATAGACTGCCTATACATGTCAAGCAGAGTGCCTCTTTGGCCCTCTTCAACAGGAACCTTGACGATTGGATGGGAGATAGGAAATTCACCTCGGGGATCACGTCAGTCGCCCTGCTAGATGGGCCCAGGGAAGTAAATATTGTGGGAAGAAATAGCCAGAGAATTCTTATGGCTAGGCTTGTATAGGCCCTTGGGTCAATAGCCAAGTACCAACCTATGAACCTATGACATCAAATGGTAAGAGATCTACTCTTTCACTGTCAGGATCACCTATGACAATAAGCAACAAACACAGATGGTACGATAATATACACACTCATTACACCTACTTCACACCTACAGATAAATGTATATATCTGACAAATTATCATCAATAATCAAAGAAAAATGTTAGCCTACCATGTGCAAATGACTCTACACTTGCTAGGGAGGATGGTCCTGGAAGAAATTAATCCAGGTAAGGATGCATATTAAACATTACAATTGCAATGACACAGGTTGGGGGACAGTGAATACACAATTTTGTCTATATGTCACTTAAGAATAGCTTTAACTGAAACGTGGCTGACATATCCACACACAGCCTATGTGTAATTAACAAATGTGTTGATAAGTCTATTAATTTATCAATAGGCTCATAAAAAATGCATGTATTATTAGTTAATTTTTTCTATCAAGAAAATAATGCCTGTGCAGAGTAAACGCTCCAACCAAAGCAGCCAATAGTATAAATAGTAGAAAATCTAATAAAACTGGAAGGAGCGACCCATAGTGGACATACCACCAGTCCATAAAGTGTCCTTAGAACATCAAAAGTCACAGTGCTCCAAAGAAAAATTGAGCGGCACAATAAAACTTCATTCAGTCCGCCAAAACTCAAAAAAATCACGATATGCGAACCAAAAAATATATAACGTAGCAAAACCAGGACTCATTCAGTTCAAGGACAACTTTTAATAAAACAAAAACAAAGACACTGGTATGGGTTAGTGCTTTCACCTTTCGGCTTCCTCAGACCATTTAGAACCAAATAAAAACAGAGCAGTTTATATTTAAATATTGGCGCGAAAACCACCCACTCATTACTTCTAAAGGCAAACGGACCAATGAATATAGATACACACTTAGTAAAATACTTACTATAACCAACAATGTACATAATACAAGGTTGAACATATGGACAGCTCATATCAATCACATAAAAATATAACCTAAGGCATAATTTCAAATGCTAAAAATCACCTATAAAATAGTATTAAAACTTATATACACAATATGAATATCAGAATATACATGAAAAAATAGTAATCAATATAACACACATACATATGTATAATAATAAAAACTAACAATCTTGTTAGAATTCATACTTTCAACCTTCTCATTTTAAGGAATGGTTTAACAGATACCTTCCCATTTAAACCAGGATATAAATCTGATCTCAGCCTCATAATCCATATAGTCTCTCTACTCTCCGTATACGTCCTGATGTCACCTCCTCTAAATCCAGTAATGATCTCCTCTATAATTTTGAACCTGAATGTGTGTGATCCCCCATATTCAATCACATGTTTTGCTAGGGCATTAACCTTAGAGGCTGTTCTAATACTATACATATGTTCATGCATCCTATCCCTTAGGCTTCTATTAGTCTTCCCTATATAGAATGCGTGACAAACTTCACAGCTAGCCAAATAAACTATATCCTTCGACATACAACTACCCCTTGCCCTAAATATATACGATCTCAAATAAGTTGGATGTACAAAAATGGGGTCACAATCAATCAACTGATAAAAGTTATAGTGACCACATATAGTTGTACCAGGGGATAAATCCATCTCTCCCCTCAGCGTCACCTTATTGTAACAAAGGAACCTTTTAAAATTCTTTTTATTTTTATACCTGAACATAGGAGCTGCCCCTACCACTTCCTTCGCTTTAGGATCAACTAACAAGATGTCCCAGTGTATTCTAATGACATCTTTAATACGGCCCACATCTTTAGTATAAAAGATGGAGCATGCTACTCTATCATCCTTCATTCCACTTGTCCTCTGTGTATTAATAACATCAGTATCGTGACCTGTATGTTTAGAAAAATAGGGGGCAGCCAGCTCTAGCCTCAAGAGATCTATCCCAGCAGTTCCTTTATTTATATCACCAATATAATATCCATGTGCCATGAGCCTATCATTTAAATCAAGTTCATTCTTGAACCCTAATTCCGTTGGATTATATCTCGAAATTCTCATTGCTTGCCTCTTAATAATATTATTATATACATAACCAGGATGCATACTATGACGGTGTAACAGTGTATCTTTGTGACAAGATTTCCTATAGAGTCCTGTATTTATCAGGCCGTTACCTAATTTCTCTACATAAATGTCTAGAAATGGTTTCCTAGTATCAGAGACCTCATGACTAAATTTAATATATTCAGTTAATGAATTCATCTCATTGACAAAAATTGTCAATTCGTCCAATGTACCTCTCCATAACATGAAGAGGTCATCTACAAATCGTCTATAAAAAGACACTGACCTAACAAAACTAGGCATCTGAAACATATACCTATATTCCCACTCTGCCATGAACAGGTTGGTGTAGCTATTGGCACAAGATGTGCCCATAGCTATGCCATCCTTCTGCAGATAACATTGTTCTTCAAAACAAAATATATTATACTCTAGAACTACCTCTAAAAAAGTCAACAACAAATCGATCTGATCTCCATCAATTCCTGACTGTCTCTTCAGATAACTTCCTACCATTTCTATTCCAACAGCATTAGGAATAACCGTGAAAAGAGAATGAACATCCATGGCAACAAAGCCACAGTCTTGATCGCCAATTGTCCCTTTAAGATGTTCATATAAATATAACAAAAATTGTTTAGTGTCCCTCAAAATAAATACATTAGCATCAACCACTGGCCTAAGATGTTTCTCAATGTAAATGGAAAAGGGTTCAGTGGACCAACCCCTTCCAGCTACAATAGGTCTAAGAGCAGGACTAACCCTGTCCTTATGGATCTTTGGAAGTCCATGTATAACTGGACTGAGAGTACATAAAACATCTAATGTAGAGGAAAAGGATACATCTATAACATAGCTCTTGACCAAGTCTACCACATAGCATGTATTCTATGTATAAAGACAAGGACAGTGTCCTTGTCTATAGGGGTATAATACTTATCATCACTCAACATTGCTATCATACTTTCACAATATTTCCTGATATCCATAATAACTATTCCTCCTCCCTTATCAGCTGGCCTAATAGCTATGGTTTCGTCAGCACGCAATTTGTATATAGCTTGCCTCTGAGAATAAGATAGATTGTCCTTGCCCTTCCATTTCTTATTGCTATTATCTCTCATCTTATACAAATCATCCTCAACCATCTTGTTAAAAGCTGCTAATAAGGGATGCAGAGGGGGTATATAGGTGCTGGGTTTCCTAAAATTATTAACCCCCACCAATTCACTATGGCCCTTAAATGCTATTTTCAATGACAAATTACAGACAAACAATTTAAAATTTCTTAAGGTCTCTTCATAATGACTGTACGCCGTGGGAATAAAGGAAAGTCCTTTGGACAAAACAGCTAATTCATCTGCTGTTAACTGACGAGATGAGATATTAACAATTATACAGTCCTCTCCCTTCCCACATCTTCTTGATGTTCTGGTTGGTGGATCAATCTAGGGACAGTTTCCTCTTCTGTCTTTCTCTGCTTATCGACTGCACCCTCCCCTCTCTGTGTTCGACTCTGATGGGAAAAGGATGTTGAGTGTCATACATAATGTTATTGGAAGAATCTCCTTGTTGGCCTACCTGAGCCCCTGTTATAACTTGTGTTGTAGCGGTCCTAGGAACCTTCTTCCTAACAACTGGTTCCTGAGGCTGTAAATCACTTAAACAGGATTGGTTATTATCAGAGATATTCACAATATTATTAGCAGAGCCAATCAAGTTTGTTGTGGCAGGATGACCAACCAAACTCTCAAATATCGGATGTTCAACACTACCAGTTCCATTACTCAAAACATTAGAGACATTGGACACATTACAAAACATTACAATTCATAGTTCTAACGTGCTCATTCACTTCTAAAGAAACATTATCATTAGTTCTGCCATTGTCTCTATTTAATATAACAGGGGCAAACTCAAGGACTGTATTAGTTACATTGACCATTTTATTTAGTCCAGATTGATCTTCAGTGCCACTGTTACCCCTCGGCCAAGTGAATATATGTCCCCGCCGAAAGTCAGTAATGTCTCTCTGTAATTTAAGTTTCTTCTGATCAAACAGCCTCTTCTCATATTGGTATACACTATCCAACATTGCATGTAGATGTTCATCAACATGTGCTAGTGGAAAGCATTCATAAATCACAGATTGTTGCTTATTAATATCCCGTCTCAGTTCTTCTTCTATTGGACTAAAAAACTCATTTAAAAGTGTCATGTACTTGAGGCTTACCTCGATGTTGAGCTGTTGCCATTTGTACAATAGCTCTGGATATAATGTCCCTGTGGTCAGCATTTTCAGCACTCTCAATCTCCTAGGGATAATGTGTCACTGGAGGCAAACATCGAAATGCAACCTTTGTGTTTGAAACCTTTTCAATTTATAAAAATCTTGTTCCAGTCCATCTAACGCTATCCTCAGACCTTCCCGGTCAAAATGTTCAGTCGTTTGTTCACCCGGAACTCCTTAACTAACCTCATAGAGCGCCAACGGATTAGTGCGTTCACGCAGACATTCAGAAAACCTATCCAATGCTGGGCATGTAATGTCAGTAACACTATCACTCCTTCTGATAGTATACGGAAGTTCAATCTGAGTAGAATTAACATCCACCACGTCTCTGCTCCGGGACAAGCAGCAGCCATAAATATAATCAAGAAAATAATGCTCATTGCTTGCCCCTTAATAATATTATTATATACATAACCAGGATGCATACTATGACCATTCCTTAAAATGAGAAGGTTGAAAGTATGAATTTTAACAGGATTGTTATTTTTTATTATTATACATATGTATGTGTGTTATATTTATCACTATTTTTTCATGTATATTCTGATATTCATATTATGTATATAAGTTTTAATACTATTTTTATAGGTGATTTTTAGCATTTGAAATTATGCCTTAGGTTATATGTTTATGTGATTGATATGAGCTGTTCATATGTTCAACCTTGTACTATGTACATTGTTGGTTATATTAAGTATTTTATTGTGTGTATCTCTATATTCATTGGTCCGTTTGCCTTTAGAAGTAATGAGTGGGTGGTTTTCACGCCAATATTTAAATATAAACTGCTCTGTTTTTATTTGGTTCTAAATGGTCTGAGGAAGCCGAAAGGTGAAAGCGCTAACCCATACCAGTGTCTTTGTTTTTGTTTTATTAAAAGTTGTCCTTGAACTGAATGAGTCCTGGTTTTGCTACGTTATATATTTTTTGGTTCGCATATCGTGATTTTTGGAGTTTTGGCAGACTGAATGAAGTTTTATTGTGCCGCTCAATTTTTCTTTGGAGCACTGTGACTTTTGATGTTCTAAGGACACTTTATGGACTGGTGGTATGTCCACTATGGGTCGCTCCTTCCAGTTTTATTAGATTTTCTACTATTAATTTTTTTCTAAATTATACTAAACAAGCAAATCTTAAAACTTGCCATATTTAGCTTTCCTGGAAGCTCATCCTGGCACATGCTTGTCCTCCCAGACACATCAGCACCAACATCAATCACATGTTAGTGTGCATTTTCCACTGAGCTCTCTAGATATGTGACAGTGAACAAGAACTCTTCATTTGATGTCACTGGTGGCTTGCTGGCAGCCCCTCCTCTCTGTAGCTAGCTGTTCACGAGCAACTGCTGCTGTTCTCCTCTGGGCTGATGAAATCATATCAGTGGCCTTGTGATGCACCTGATCATAAGTCCTGGTGCACCCCCTACTATACTGATATCACTGGCTATCTGGTTCCAAATTTGCATTCTGGCAGCCATATCCCCACATTCTTTCTCAAGCAGAAATGTGCCATGTTGCCTGAATGCCTCCAGTATTATTTCATTTTCAGAATCACTGAAAGGGGTTTATGTGGATTTGTGCATTTGGCTGCCATAATCCTAAGTGACATACAACAGAGACGATTACAACACTGTTGTATCAGTAATTTCCTGATTATATACACATATTTTTTAACATTAGGAAACGCATATTTCAGTTATTAAAATTGAAGGACATGGTTATACCACATCACACTCACACACAAACCAATGTTTAGGCTAAAACAAGGAATAACACTTTAGTAATGTATTGTTTCCCACTGAAATAATAAGATGACTACACATTTTTTGTGGTAATACACAAATGGTACTTGGCTCCCCCACCCCCAAAACAGCAAACAAATTAAAATCTGCACAAACCAAGGAATACCACATAATCCAAATATTATATATATGCTTTCAATGCAATTCTCACAATGTGTGAACATTTACAACAGAAAAGTCAATTTATACGATTGCCAGTCACCTCTCACAGTGCGCACCACTTCTCTGGAGGTATCTCTAGGCCATCTTAGAAGCATAACACCCTGTGTCATTGACATAGTACATTACATTTCCCTGAAATAACATAGAAAATTGCAAGATAATTTAACAATGCCGTGATGAAAGTATAATAACCTATCTAATAAATATAAATGCCTGCCAAAAATGAATGCCTTTGCCATCAGTGAGCTATAAGAATTGCATACATATAAAAGTTAAATTTTCTACTGTATATATATATATATATATATATATATATATATATATATATATATATATATATATATATATAATATAATTTGCTTTGTAACATGTTACAAAATCTAGAATGTGCTTGAAAAATACAATCATACTTTAACAAGATTAGAAGCCTTCTCTGCAGATAAATCAAAAAGAATAGCAAAATTCTGTTTTCTCCAAATGCAGAAGTCTCCTCAACTTTAAGTACCCTAGCTTCATGGTTACCTTTTTATAGTGTAGATTCAGGCCTCTGAGCACATTGGAAATGCAAATAAGGTGTGAACTCATTAGAATTGCTAAAGCACAAACTTTTGACTTTGGGTAGCAGGTGTGAACATGCACTACCTCACTGTTAGTTGCTAATGAATTGCAACTATGACTGTTTAGTGGGAGGGAGAATGAAGACACAACAACAATTCAGACTATATTACACGCATTTGTTGTGTCATCCAAGATACACTTGCAATGTGTGGAAGTAACTTTAGCAAGCTTTTAAATGGAAGTAAACAGCACACATGTATCATTTTTGTTCACTAATGGCCAAACTCTCCTGCCTTTGCTGAAAAAAATGTTTTTCATTGTCATGCATTTTTATCCCACATTTAAAGGACAATTATACAAAATGCACTATAGACTGCATGTCTGACAGTACAGCACAGATAAGAGTGAACACAATACAAAAAGAAAATTGAGCTGCATTGGTGCAAACATAGTCATAAATGGTTGTGTGATCCCTCACTCCACTTAATATGTAAGTAACACATGTACAAACAAATGGGAGTGTACAACTGTATATATCTTGTTAATACTGTGGAGAAAATGGAACTTGCTTGTATACACATGCTTTCTCTTCCTGCTGAAAAGTTGTTTCTGTGGCAAAGAGAGATAAGACATATTAGTGTGTTTTGGAGGTTCATTAGTATGATAGTTCAAAACCATAGTTGTGTAAAAGTCTGTAACGTGTTAAAATATATTTTGTAATGTTTTATTATTTTTTTTTAAATATTAATATATGTGCAGTCAGTGGCTTAGTGCAAATATAGTGAAACGGACAATTATTTTAAGATTAATGGAAGTTGCTTTTATGGTAAGGACAGCATAAATTACAGCTGTGAGTCAACTGTGTGCATAGCACACTTGGTAAACATGATGAATCACACAGCATATAGGATTTGTAGATCATACAAGTCCTACATTTTTCTTTTAATGATAAAATTAATAAATACTTTTTTGCAATCAAAATACATGTTGAACTTTGCATATTGTTCAGCTCTGCACAAACACAACATAATGCCACAGACAATAATGAGATATTGTTAATTTCAAAAAGAAAAATTGTTAGATCTTTTGCCTTCCATCATGCAAACCAGCTAAGCAGCATTGTTCTTCAGTCGGCATGCATACACACCTGTAGTTCCACAACACCTGCAGACAATAAAGAGATGTTGTCAATTTCAAAAAGATACACTGTAACATCTTTTGCTTTCCACTGCACAAACACGCTAAGTGGACTTGTACAGCAGTCAGCATGCATACGTAACACCTGCAGTTTCACAATACCTCCAGACAATAAACAGACATTGTCAGTTTTAAAAAGATACATTGTAACATGCGGTCATCCATAGCATGAACATGCTAAGCGGTGTTGGGGGACAGTCAGCACTCATACACAGCTATGAGTGAAGAAATTACACCTACTACCTAGCTCTATCTGTGACAAGAGATGTAAGTCAGTGACAATGATACAGGTGAGCAGAGTTCTAATACAGCAAACTCTAAGTTTTATTAATGCTGGTCCAATGTAATTTAGATAAAGATTAACAGTATAAAAATAATTATACATAAAAATAACTGTGTCTAGAGATGGCTTGAGCATACACATGATACCAAATATATTAGATATCTAACTGTGGGTATCAGTGCAACAATGGTTATACAATTAAAATACATTTTTTCAACTTTCATGTCACATGTGTATATATAACTAATGAGCATGTCTGACAAACAAATCCTCAGTGGTAATGAGCACTCTGAACAGTACTAACTCTAAAAATATATACCTGTTACCCAGACTTCCTTTTGGCAACTGGTGTAAGTTCATGGCCCCAGTACAGGAAGGGTTCTAATATAGCACACTCACATTTTAATAATGCTGTTCCATTCAATGTTTAAAAAATAAAGAACAATATAAAGATAATTATACTTAACACTAACTATATATAGCAGTAGATATCATATGAATTATATGTGTGACTGACAATATACTGATAATTACATTTCTGTAATTAAAAGTTTATTTTCTGTTTTGGTATTGACTTCATAATTCAGTGATAGTCATGTACACATAATATATAAACCAGGACCTCATCAGGTCACACACATATGCGGTTAACCACTCACTCTTTAATGTGTCTATATAATTAATGAGTATATCTGACAAATACGTCTTCAGAGGCAAGAAAGAAAAACATCTATGTGAAAATTCTCTAATTTACATAGGTTTGAATCCCACATTATGCAAATTACTTTTATCAGTGTGTAAAGGTGCACAAAAATGTGTCGAGTCATAAAATTTATACCCCCCCAATACATGTCTTAAAAGTCAAGTCATCTAATAGGTATTGCAGCAGACAAGCCTAAGTTAATAGCAACTGTCACATTACTCTACCTATTTCATAAGCTGCTTTCCTCTCTGGTGTTGTTGCTCTCTTGCAAACGTGGTTGGCATGGTTGTGCAAAATTGGCAGGAAAACACTTCACCTATTACTGCATGACATGGCAGGAGCTAGGTAGGAAGGTGCCTTTGGGATGTAGATGAGTCCAGAATATTCATTGGATTCCTTGTAAAGAGCCACAGCCATTGGCGTTGGCAGGTGAACTATACCAGGTCTCAATATAAAAAAAGAGGCTTGGAATAGTCTAACCAAGGCTGTCTCCAGTGTGACTGACATACTATGCACTGGAGAGCAATGCAGGCACCATTACAATGACCTGAACAGGTGCAAGCAGGAACAACTTGGCCAGTGGATGGATGAGTTTAGGACAGCTAACACCCCACAGTTCTGTTAGTATACAGATAAAGATACTTTAAATTGTATATAAAGGTGGAGATAACTAAGACTGGTATGCATAATGATCTTCTCTTTTTCTCTCCTCTTTATTTTACAGCTGCCCAGGAGATTTCAGTAAACAAGGAGAATGTTTAGAAAGACTGAGAGAAGCAAGGGGTTTGTATGCAGCACAGATTAATTATTTTATTAAAAATATTGTTCTTCTAATGGCTGCTGCACTGACACCTAGTACATCTGGGATGGAATATGGCAGTACTGCCTCTGCAGCCCCTGCACTACCTGGGCCCTCAATATCAGGTAGCATTACTCTGGCAGCTGATGCAGTGGTACCCTCTGGGAGTATTGGTGGAGTTGTGGATTTTGGCACCTGCCAGGAGCTGCCTGGCATGATGTGTGAGGTTGTAGAAGATATCCTTGGTGCATGCCTCAACCATATGGAGAAGATGCTCATTGGAATGCTGTGAAAACAAAAATGTTAAGCACTCCAATAGGAAGTTGAGGAATGGGATAGTGATGACAGTTCTGAGGGTGAGGACTAGTTTCTCATCCCCATGCTTGATGGGCATGGGCTTCCGGTGTCCCCTCCCTATCTCCAATCATAGTGTTTCCCAACCTTTTATGTCCCTCACCATCCATGTCTCTGTCTTTTTTGTCCTGTCTGCACCCACTTCCTTAGCTACCTTACTTACCTGACCCTGATATAGCTACGTTTCTTAAAGAGCATTCCTCTCTTACTGAAATAAAATAAAAAAAATGGGTACCTGTCCCACAAAAAAATTCCACCCCATACATAGCTGTCCACGTTGCACATGTGTCTTCTTGACACACTTGATTCAGTCCAATTGGCTATTCAACATGATTGCATTGTTGTCACCCATCTGTGATGTGGTGACAGTCCAAATGCATCCAACTTTCTATCCATGTTCATATTACACTGTTGAAGAAGTGGATATCTATGATTCTTTCCTAATACCCTCCTGCAAATGCCTATATTGCTTCCCCTTTGTTTTTCCCCCTGCTTGCCCCCCATTTTACCTCTTTCCTAGCTACACCATTTTCACACCTTTAATCTGGTCAAAAAATAGAAATACTCACCACATACATAAATAATAAATCCCTAAATAAAAAATAGATCAAGCTGAAATTTAACCCAGTGTCATTTCTCCTCAAAATATGAACTCCCTGCTCTTACACCTGCTGCTACCAGGATAGCTAGGCAGTAGGTGTTTTTCTTACACTCACTATTGTCTGAAGTGTTGACTGCTGCACCTTGCCACTTAGCATGTTTATGCAAAGAAAGGCAAACCCACAGAAATAATAATATTTTTTCATTTAAGCAGAGAGCTATATTTGCTTGCCACTTAACTCTGCACAAATGGGGAAAGTGATAGCAACAGTCTTTAATGTTATAAAAGTAATGACAATACTTCTAATATAAACTACACTATGAACCTGTATTTGTCAGTTAGTTCTACTCTAGCATATATGCATAGGTAATTCCCAAGTTCAAGTTGTATTCATTAAATGTGAATCTTGCATGCTCAAACATGTTGCCACTGATTGTGCAAACCAGTTGCTCAGAGGTGAGCTATGGAAAGAGCTGTTTGGCATTTTTACATCATCTAAAGCTTTATACTGACAATAGACATTCAGATTGTCTTATACATGTCTTAATGTGGACATGAATTCATCACAAATATAAACGCATGTACAGCCACAGTTGCATCCATGCTGATCACAAAATGTATATGTGTGTGTGTGTGTGTGTGTGTGTGTGTGTGTGTGTGTGTGTGTGTGTGTGTGTGTGTGTGTGTGTGTGTGTAATGTATACAATATATTGATAAACAGGTAGATATGTCTCATTTCTGCAACATGCATTCCTGATGGCTTATTGCATCTAGTTTGAGAAACTGTCTTTTAAAGTATGCCTGCACATTTGAACCACAACAGAAAATACAAATTTCATACTTTGCACATCACCCTTATAACAGGATATATTATCTGCATCATATAATGATGAAGTCATCATCTTTAAAGATCAGTTTAGCAAGGCAAAACCAAACGTCTGGGATGGCACAGCTATTAAGTACTGTGTTTTGCAGATGGAAATAAAATAGGTATGGGTTGACTTACCATAACATCTGCATTATGTGTGTGTGTGTGTGTGTGTGTGTGTGTGTGTGTGTGTGTGTGTGTGTGTGTGTGTGTGTGTGTGTGTATGTATGTATGTATGTAAAAATGTGTGTGCATTGTCAGAAGAGCATGGGTCCGTATTATTCTATCAGCAATCCAGTGCCATGGAGAGCAAATATTTTGATGGTCGTACATGCCTACACATCCATTTCATACAGGCCTCCTAACATGTTCGCACAAACATACAGTGGTGATGTCATCCACTATAAATTGTCCAGCAATAGTTTAAAAGTCAGACTTGTGCTGTGGTACATGGATTAAGGACTGTGCTCTCTAGCTTATATAGCTTAGTGAGTAGGGGTTCTCATCTCAGTACACTCAGAAGGTGTGCATAGTCAGATGATCATGAGTCTGTATTCTACTGTCAGCAATCCCAGTCTCATGGAGAGTGAATATTTTAACAGCTGTACATGCCTACCCATTCCTTTCATATATGCCTCCCAACATCTTCTTCCAAACATGCAATTATGATGTATCCTGTTATAAATTTTCCAGCAACAGTGTAAAGTACTGTGTCCTGTAGCTTGTGTAACTAGTTAGGTAGGGGTTCTGCTCTCACTGCAGCCAGTGTGTGTGTGTGTGTGTGTGTGTGTGTGTGTGTGTGTGTGTGTGTGTGTGTGTTCAGTTAGCTCACAGTCTAGACAGCATGTTATAACAACATGTGAGACACTCTTACCACCATCTTCTTCTCACCAGACACTGCTTATGCTCAGCTATAAAATGTTCTCTGACAGTGAGAAAGCTAGACTTGTGCTGTGGTGCTTATGTTAAGTATTGTGTTCTGTAGATAGGCAGGAGGAATAATCTCACTTCAGTAAAATGGTGTGTTTGTTTTCTTTTAACAATCAATCTAGTGACAATTTTAGAATGACATGTGAGTCTTCAGCTATGTCAGATGCTCCTCTGATACTAATTATATTGTTGTTTTAGTAAGGCCTGAGTTTTTGTAATGGAGCATATCAACATTTTATGCAATTCTCATTCAACCATCACAGTGACACTTGCAGTATGGCACATGTGCATGTGTATACCTACCATCATTAAATGCTCTGTGACATACATCAGTATAAAATCATACTAATTACATGAGCACATAACTCTTGTGTCATCCACATGTTGCAATGCTGTAATATACACAAACATATTACACATTTTGATTCAATTGCAACCTTATGGAATTCATTGTATATGCAATTGTGTTGTTATTCCCAAGAATTATTGAGGTGGTCCCCAGCAGCATTGTATGACTATCAGCATTTGTGTCAGTATCTGTTCTGCATGAGCCACATCCAAGTCATTTATAATGTGTCCACATATGGTATCAGGCCACTGACACACAGCTTTCCAATGAAAAACATAGCCATGTGTTGTGCAATTTATGTAATTACATGACATTGGTAGAGTTACATGACTGTGTGAACAGAACCGCTGTGAGGCATGTGATGCATAGCCAAAGTTGTATTTGGAGGTATTGTCACAAATCATCTATTTAAATAAGTATAAAATGTTAAGGGGTTATACAAGAAGTGCAGAGCTGTTTGTGGATGCCACCAGCCATACTCAACCAGAGAAAATAGACAATCTGCAAGCTGACAATTTGTCTCAAAATGTAACCCCTGCTGTCTTTTCTGGCCATCAGCCAAAGTATACATTTAAACATTACTCCATTTTTTTATCTCAGAAGAACAGTTTATCTGTGTGGTCTGTAAGGCAAAAACACAGAATTAATTGAACCTGACAACATCCCAGACTATCTATGCAATAACTTAAAACATGATGCAGACACACTTGGATTCCTACTTGAACACAGCATCCAGACAGCCTATGTTCTGGCAAAAGGGTATGGAGCAACAGTCATCTATCTGAACAAGGGGGAACCATCATCTAATATAGGGAAATATAGACCCATAATCCTGACTATACTCATCTGTGTGGCAGACCAAAGACTCATCATGGACCTTATCAAAAAGGTAACCTCCTGACTGTATAACCAACCCATTTTTGTTTTGTTAAGGCTACATCATGTCTGTTAAATCTAGCTGATGTCTTTAAGAAGGTCACCAATGGCATGCATGAAGAAAAAACTATCATCCCATGTAACTTGACCTGGCCAAGGAATTTGACACAAATCCACACTCAAGTATTGCAAAGAAACTGTTTCAAATGAGGATAAACAGTTTACTATCAAAAGCTGGAAGTGCATTTGATTGACTGTCACTTCAAGGAAAGTACACTTTCAAAAGTACACAATCCTGAACTGAAATTGTACAAACTCATAATAATGAATGTATATCGTAATTCATTATTATGAGTTCAGCAAATTGAATGGTGATCGTAGTACAGTGAGGAGTAGAGAATTTACCACTTAGCTCACTGTAATGTGATCTTGGAGTTGGTAAATGTAATTTGCAGGTGGTGTGGAGGGTGCCCCCCCTGCTGAACCCATGAAAGGGTGGACGGCAGTGGGGCTATTTTGAATACATTGAATTACAAAATGACGGTATTAATGGTTTTGAACTTCTGCTTTAAAATCTATCTGGTTTTCAGTATTCTCATTCAATATCATGAATAAATGATCAATTGATTTCAATAGTAAACCAGCATAAACACCTATGTCACAAAGCGAGTGGGCAAGTGGATCACAGACAAAACAGAATAATGTTAAACTGTGTGATGTCACCTCTAGTAAGACTGCAGTGACCAAGGCTGTACCGCAAGGTTCTGTACTAGGCCCTTTTCTGTTCAGTATTTAAATATCAGAAGTCAAGACAAACTTAGACAGCCTTTGTATAACCATCTTTGTGGACAACTACAAATTGTGGACAATTATTGAATCCCAGAATGCTATTGGTATTCTGCAGAAAGTATTACCACACACAAATGATTGGTTGCCAGAGCCATGGAGACACACACTAGATGAACAAAAAACACAATTAGTCCCTTTGTGAAAGCAAATACATGGGTTAATTACAATATAGTCAGAACACCCCTATGAGTAGACTAAGTAGTATGTTACCTGGGTACTCAGGTAGATAGTCAGCAGAACTTACACCAGCAGGTGCCCACAGTGGTGACAAATCTCTTGCATGTAGCACAACTCCTGAGTATGTGCAAGACACCAACATCAAAGGATATTATAGGCCCATTGTTCTCAGCCCTCATCACACCAATTATCAGTACAATGTACACTTCTGCATGTACCTCACCACACATCTTCCAGGGATGATTTAGGCAAGTATATCACTTTTGTCACAGTGAGCTTCAACACATCTTTTTGGTCATACATAAGTATTCTTTGTAATACATAACCATTAGGAGTTGAATGTCCAGACTTCCCTTCAAGGTATATTGTAAGGTGCTTGTGTGACATGGCTTCCTGTGATGCACCCAGCAAATACACAACTCATTGACAGCATTGATTGCATGGGTTACATTCTAGCAAGTGTGGATTGTGGCATATATGTGTCATAAAAACCTCTCAACTAGCCAGGATTGCTTCTAATTTAAACTACAGGTGCAACAGTATCTCTCTTAACACCTCCCAAAAGTGGTCATTTTTGAGAAAGATGTGCTTGATTCCCTTTATAGATTACTGACAAACAAATCATTACAGTTGTACAAGTGTGTTTATACTGAACATGTGTAATAACTCACAATCACATGTTTTATGTCCTCACAGATCACTGGTGATATTTTTCTGCTTCGGTCTACTGTTGTCCATGAACCTGCTGCTATATGTTTTGACTGGTTGTAACCTATGCTGACATTACATTCATATTCAAGCAACTCATTTTACACATCTTCACAATATCCACATGATACTTCATGTGCATACTGTCCTTGCTAAATGTCCTCTCTGGAGATGTTATCAAGGTGTTTTTATCACAACCAATCATCTCCATTGCTATGTGACCTTATGTGACAGTCAAATAACTGTGTGATAATATGAATATACCCACTTAGGGGAGGTGTAACCAGCAGTACATACTGTGTTATGTACATATGTGGTTACATGCTACAACTGTATTGTCTTTGGGGTGTATGTATATTGAAATGCCTTTATCTGATGAACATTATCATTTTCACTTGACCTCTTCCCCTTTCTTCATTCCTATCATTCATGTCTGTGGCCATTTTCAATACATACACTTCCCCAGCCTAGTGTATTTATAATTCAGTTTATGTACCATTGATGATCACCATAAAACATTTATTTCAGCATGCCAAAACATGTTGTATTGTACACTGCACTCAGTACACTTTTCTATAATGTGTTAGTACTGCACTCATTGCCTACATTTTAGCCCTGGTGGTCATTATGGCTGTCTGTGCAGTTTTGTACAACAAGTTCGCCTGCAGGTAAACTTGTCTGCATGTCTAAATGTATTTTTTCTGCTTTACATGGTTTCCTGGACAGCAACAGAATTTATTTATTTATTTGCAGTTTGCTAACCGGGATAGTCCATTGGGTTGAGATGAGCCCTTTTTCAATGGAGGCCCGGCGAGAAAAGCTCCAAGTACATACATACGGAAACAAAGATCAGCAATAATTAATAATAATTGCATACAAGAAAAATCTGCATGGTATTAGCTAAAGTTTTGTTTTTTCTCTCAAGCATAAACTTATCAACAGCAAAATCTGTGAGGTATTAACAGAAATTTTTACAAACATAAAATTTTCAACATAAAATAAAGGAATTCTATTGATACAGAGATGGAAGTAGTGATACTGTTTGTTTAATGTGCCATCATTATGGAAGATGAACTCTCTTGAGATAATAAAGCACTCTGTTTTGTGTGGGAAACAGATGCCAATACTATATAAGTGTAAAAGAGAGAAAGAAAAGATGTGGGAGAAGGAGGAGGAAAACAGGAAGGTTAGTATTAGGTAGAGTTAGTGAAAGAGGAGGTAGAAGGATGTGGGAGGGGGGTGTAGGAGGAGGTTAAGATGGGGTAGGAGGGGAAGGAGGAGGTTAGGAGGGGTAAGAGCAGGAGCTCTCCCAAATAGAAGAGAGATAAGAATGGATTAATGATTTAAAATTGAAGAGGTTCTGGTTGGTTTGGATGTGGGAAGGAAGAGAGTTCCATTTTCGAGCAAGGGAGAATGACAATAGCAGCTGGCCAGGAGTATATGATGGTTTATATACTTCTAGGAGATTTTGGTTATTGGATCTGAGAGCTCGATCTGGGAGATGCATAGTAAGGGTAGAGGAGAGGGAGTGGCAATGGGATGGCTTGAGAATAAGCTTATGGGCAGTGGAGAGTTGAATGTAGGAGAGAGAGTTGAGGAGTTCCAGCCAGTTCAAGGAGTGTAAGGAGTCGCAGTGGTAAGAAGAGGATTTGGAATTGGTAGTGAACTTGGAGAGTTTATTGTAGCAGGATGCTAGTTTAGCTTTGAGGGTGGCTTGAAGATTAGTAAGGATGGGTGTGCTGTACATGAAAGAGGAGAGGAGGTAAGTGGTGGAGATAGTAAGCTTAGTTGAAGAAGTGAGATAACAATTGTGGTGATAAAGCATTCTGAGTTTCTGGTGTGTTTTCTTGATGTTAGTTTGAGGGTGAATGTCATACTTTAGTTGTTCATTGATAAGGACACTGAGAAGCTTAGCATGGGGGACAATTTCGATGGGAGTCAAGTTTTTGGCTTAGTGTTTCTGGATGGAGTAAAGATCATACATTTGGTTTTAGTTGCACTGAGAGCTAGATGATTGCTTAGCATCCATGTCTCAGTGCTGTTAAAGGCAGTCTGAGTTGCTTGCATGAGTTTGGGGAGGGACTCAGCAGAGCAGATGATGGCAAAGTCATCTCTGTATTGAACAAGTTTGGCATTTGGGATACATTGATGGAAGTCGTTAATGAATATGTTGAATAGTAAGGGGCCCAGGATAGAAACCTTGCTTATATATGTATAAGCACAATGTACAGCATGCGTATGCAATTAGCACTGTTGCTCATCACACATAAATGTGAACTCCATGTAGGGTTCGTGTTACGCCTACAGGGAGTTTATTGAATCCCTGATATTGCATTAATAGGTTTTGTAACAATGGAATCCTTTTCACTGTTTTATTTGCTAGCGGAAAAAAAAGAGTTGTCCAGGATAAATGTTTTAACTCTGTTGTGTGATTTGGTTCAAATTCTGGAAGAGTAAACTTTTTCTGTGCAAAATGTATGCACCATGAAGGAACAGATTGCTTGAGTTAAGGGTCTGATAAGGAAGGTATCCTTTGAAAGGTCTTACATGCTATCAAAAAAGCTAGAAAAAAGAATTCAAATCATGATGAAAATTAGAAATATTAGCAAGAGGCATTTTGATGATGATGAGATGATGATGATATTATTATTATTGTTATTATTATTATTATTATTATTATTATTATTATTATTATTATCATTATTATTATTATTATTATTATTATTATTATTATTATTAGCATTTATTTATTTGTACTTATTTATTGGGAAAGCCTGACTGGAGAGTAAGCCTATTTTCAGTAGAGCAGCAACAAAAACAGTATCATAAAAAATGAAGAGTAAAACATAAGTATTTAAAAGTAGAATTCTGAAACAATTAATTTATCAAATGTTTAGATGCATAGGAGTTGAAATTATTGAAATCCGAGAGAAAAAGCATTCTATAACAAGGATACTGAAGACAAGTAAGTTTCTATATAATCTTGCTCTAGTACTAATAGAAAGAGGCTGGAAGGACAGAGAAGAATTAAAGAAGTAATAAAAAGCTGAGATTGAAGAAGAAAATGCACGTCATAAAAAGTTTGTTCATTAGAGATATATAAGAGTGGGACAGGAAAAGAAGCAAAGTATGTGTAACAAAGTGGAAGTGCAATATAAAATGAACAAGAATATGACCAAATAACTATGTGTGGAAGTAGGAGAGAGACACCACAGGGCATGTCAGAATAATGGGATGCGAGAGAATAAGAAGTAAAAATAATGAGCAAGACTGAGTTAGTCATTATATGCAAAACCTTAATTTAAATGGTTCTGTAGAAGTAGTTAGATAGACAGTGACATGAACACAAAGTAATAAATATAGACTGTTATACTACAGCTGAACATGAGCACAGCCATCAGGTAATGTCTTAGTGAGCATCTGAATAACTTTAGGTTGCCTACATGTTTCTCATATAAAATAAATTAGTATCACATTTTGGAGACATAATTAAATGCAGTAAATTACTGCGTTATAGTGTTGTTACATTTAATAGTGAAAAATAGAAATTTATTCTCACAGCATAAAGTTCTACCTGAGGAATAGCAAAGGGTGATATTATGAAAAGGCCAGTTATCAGGTTTATAGATACATTTGAAAGTTGTGATTAGCTAAGTACATGTTACATAATGTGGCAGTATCAGTCCAGCTTAGCTGTGGAGCCAAACAGTGATGAGATTTACAGGAAAATTTTGATGTAAGTTGTGCCACTTTGCTAAAACATTGTTGTAGTTTATTTCTCTGAGTTATTTTCAGATTAGTATGTATAATGAGGCTTATAGAAGTGAGAGAAGTAAATAGACAGAAGCAATGTTTTTTCTTGCATAGTTTTTGAGATAAGGTTTGTCCCTATACAGATAACAGAGCTGTTGCTGTTTTTTTAACAACTCGTATATGTCAAGTTTCAGATGGTCATCCATTTTGTATGTGTTACTAATTCAGTTTTTGTGTTATTCTCTGACATAATGCTAAAGAGAGTCATCATCTTTTCAGAGAGTTGCATGGGAACAAATGGTATTACGTACCTTACTTTTGGGGGGATTTAGGAGTAGTAGAGAGTTATCCAGCTAGACTGTGGTAGTGGTGCTGCGGTAGCATTGTCGCCTCACAGTAAGACGTTGTCCTGTTCGATTCTCAGCTAGAGCGTCTTCTGTGTGGAGACATGCATGAATGGGCGTACCTTCGTTGAAGGTTGTGCATCGGGGCTGGTAACTCGGCACATAAAAATCTACTGCCAATCATTAGCGGACCAGAGTTCCGCTGTGGTGACCCCTAACCGGGAAAAGCCGAAAGACACAACAAGAGAGTTATCCAGCTATTCTTCAGTGGAAGAGAAAGATGCTTGTATGATTTGTGGAAGTTTAGTTGAGTTGTTTTGGGCACAGCAGATGAGTGAAATCATCTGCATAATGGACTATAGTGGTCTGTTTGGATAATTTGTCATTGTCATTTATAAATATTAAATAATTATGGGCTAAGAATAGATCACTGTGGACATCTACAGACACAGATAGGAAAGATGTAACATCATTTTGCATTGTACAATTTGTTTCCTATTAGAGAAATACCTGTAAAGCTTAGAGAGTGACAGACCTATAGGGCCCAGAAGGGAGAGTTTATATATTAGTTTTTGATGAGGAACAAGAATAAATGCCTTGGAAAAGTCAAGAAGAAAAAGAGAGAAACCAAGTAGCATGCATTTCTATTTGGAGAATTAATAAAACTAAGAAGGGCAGAAGCTGGACAGTGATTGGAACAAGAACTGTTCTGATATGGGGAGAGAAAGTTTTATTTAGTGAAGTGTCTAACTCTATGCTTCTTAAAAGAGTATAGACATTATGCAAGCAAATTTCCCTTGAATCCTACAAGAGCATATTCATCTTTCCAGTGGGCTTCCCTATACTCCTGATTTCAGTGTGCAATATCTGAAATCCTGGTACAGATACACGCTTAAAACTAAGTCAGTAAGAATGTATCTACAAGCTGATATGATTTGCTAAGTATGCAGAGTTAAATGGTCAAAAAGGGATGTACAAAGGTGGAATTATTAAGGAGTGGTTGTAAAAGGTTTTGAAAATGAGGAATGTTTTCCATGTTATCCATGTTTATATTATTAAAGCATAAATTGAGTAGAATACTGTTATGTTGGGGATCTGTGCGAGCACTGGGTGTTAGTAAAATATCATTAAAACATGGTAGGTAATGTGAAGCTATTCTGATATATATATATATATATATATATATATATATATATATATATATATTTGTTTTTTTTTTTTGGTAAAAACAGGTATGACTATGAACTATATTTTCATAACTGCATTAATTTCATAAATGTTGTATGACCTAGAAGTGAACAAATAGTGCCATCTTGTACAAAACATTAATATGCACAGTGTTGATACTTTTAGTTGCAATCTATCACACATGGCTTTGTAGATTAATATTGTATTGAAATATTGTGAACATATGTGAAAAATTTGTATAGATTCTGCAATATCTCAAAACAGCAGTATGCTACCTTTTGTTTCATACATCATTGTCAAGCGTCATACAAGTGAACTTTTCTCCCACTAACATCTTGGATCTATTTCTTTATTTACTATTTGGTAACTGAGTACGTGGGCTGATCTGAAGACCCTTTTCAACCACAACTTGAAAGTACAAAAACAAAAGCAAACAACATGAATACTCAAAAGGCATATAATATGTAAGAACACATGCAAAGTCAAAAGTTTTTCAAAGGGTCTTGAACAAACGTATGCTTCTTGCTGATCCTTCTGCTTGTTACAGAGTCTTATGAGTTAACAGTAAATCCAAATTTCTTTACAATATTTACAATATACATAAAGGCAATTTTGAGTTTCAGCATTTCAGGGAACAAGGACAATAACATTTAGGAGACACGCAGGGAAAGACTGTTATGCTAGCGCTAGCTTGATGTTAGAATTCAGCATATCACAGTAATTGTCTTGTTGAAGGAAGTATGCTATCAGATAACAAATGGCAAGGTTAACCATTCTCCCTAAAATGCTTACATTCAGTTTTCTTATGCAAGTGCTTTCAGAAGGGTTTTTTGAGCTCAGTGAGATATTCTAGGCCTCTTAATTCAGGTGGGCATTTATTCTATAATGCCAGGCCTAGTCTGGAGAAGACACATTTTCCAGTAGCTGTTTTATATGGAGGTTTGCTTAATGTAATAGCTTTATCCTAGGTACTTCCTAGGAGGCAAACCTGGTCATGGATGGGTCATTCCCATCTCAAAGGTATGCAGTAGCCACTGTTTAGTACTTTATGAATAAGAGTACCTAGGAGATAAGTTGACCATTCAGTGACTGGAAATCATTTTTTTTTCAATAATTCTTTATTTATTCTTTTCATTGATATAAAATAGCAAACATAATAGAACAAGGAGAGGGAACACCTCTTCACAGTAAGCAGTTGTTATACATTGCTGGTAGTACAAAAAGAAGTAAAACAATCAACCAGTACTATTTACACTATATACATAGATGCTTTCAATACTAGAGAGAGAAATTGTTACAGTTCAGTGAGAGTTGTTGTGATTAGGAATATACATTAGAAAAAGGAGGGAGAAGAAAAAGAAGAAAATTTCGTGAGCTGTGAATATAGATTAATATGGAACCTCTTATTTGTAGTTAAGTCTGATGCATTGTAATGAACTAGGCAAGAATAATATTGAAGATTTGTTCCCATACTTTCCTGTGTTTGATGTTTTTATTCCCCTTATCGATTAAAATTTTATGGGCTAAGAGATGTTTGGTCGCCATTAATCTAAAATTCTCCCGGGAGATGTTAGTTAGGTTAAGCCAATTGGTTGCTATATAGTTTCATTAAGAGAAAAACATTGATCATAGTAATTGCTTGAGTTTTAGAGATATTATTTGGTAGGATATGTAGAAGAGTGAATTCCCAGGTGAGTGTGGATGTTTGATAGCCCATTTTTTGTAATTGAAATTTAAGGGAGTTCCAGAGTTTAAATACACACTTGCAGCTCCATAATAAATGGAGTATATCAGCCGTTTGATTTTTACAGTGTGGACAAAGAGGGGATTTCATAGAGTTAAATTTATGTAAAATAACGGGTATGAAATATGCGTTGTTATAGATCATAAGTTGGGTAAATGCCAGTTTTTTTAAGGGGTATGGATTTATTTGTTAAATTAATTGTTTGGTTTAGCTGAAGGTTATCAATGGATGGATTATTCTTTCTCCAATAGTCCGAGACAAGTATATCTTTTTGAAATTTAATGTCTTTGATTAATTTATATGTATTAGTGATACATTTTTTAGTTGAGAGGATGGTCTTCCATAGTGAATTACAGGTTATTATATCATTGTTGCTTATGTTGCAGTTTTGCAAATAGCTGGTACATAATTCTTTAATTTGCCTTAAAATCACTAGATAGGATTTGGGGAGGTTCAATTGATTCCTCATTTCTTGTATAGAACCGTTTAGGTATGGGTATATATCTTGAATGGTTATATTAATTAATCTAGGAAAGGGATTCAGGTTTAGGGTCTGATTGTTTATTTTAAGGTTGGGATTTTTGTGCAAAGGTTGTAGCATCATCATAGCTTGTGCCAGATTTAAATGCTTAAATAGTTTTTGAGTTAGTGAGATAGTGTGTTTAAGGGGTTCTACTATATTGCACGGCTTCATTAAACTTGTATTTAGAAATGGTAGGGCTTTGGGGTTGATATCCAAGCTTTTGATATGTCTTTGGTATATTATTATCCACTTCGGGGACCAATCTTTATTCTTTGGGTTGTATTCAGCTATTTGCAGTACTCTATTAGCATTCGTAATTAGGTAATAAGTCTCGAAGTTGGGAAGGTCTAAGCCACCTTTACTTTTTGGGGTCAAAAGTTTGGTATATGAGATTCTGTTTTTTTTTTTTTGGTTCCCATATAAATTTTGAGAGCAAGTGTGAGTTTGTCTAAAAAATTTATTGGGTATGTTTAACTGAGTAGTCATGAATATATAAAGTAATCTGGGTAATACATTCATTTTAATTACTGAGAATTTTGCCAGGAAAGGTTATTTTAGATTTTTCCATCTGTTAAGGTCTAAAATAATATTCTGCCATTTTTGAGTTATATTATTTGGCTAGAAATCTTTATTGTTTGTTGAGAAAGTAATGCCTAAATAATTGATTACCTCTTTTTTTTATTTTTCCTATCAGAGGTAAATGCGAGAATGGTTTAGGGGTTTTTAAAGGAAATATGCTAGTTTTTTTAAGATTTAATTTGTAGTTTGATATCTTCGAGAAGTGTTCTATAGCAGATAATATTTTATTTACATCTGAGATTGGTGTGGTACAATAGATATTCAAATCATCTGCAAAGGCTGAGAGGAAGATTTTGGTGTTAAATATTATTGGGGGGTTATGGTAAAGATTTTGTTTAATATTTAAGAAGAGTGGTTCAAGATATAAGTTAAAGAGTATGACTGGATGTCATTTTAGACATTGTAAGAGGTTACAGTGATGAGATATGTTGTCAACAAGGAAGGCAAATCTGCAAATTGTATTTTCTGTTATGTGAAGTCTTTGGGAATTTTGTGCTGAGTAAAAGGTGTTTAGATGAAGAGCATATTCTAATTTAGTGAGAAGAACATTTTTGGCTGGGGAAAAGCAGGCTATAGAGACAGTAAATGAGAGTTTCTATGGCAGAGTTTAAGTTGATATAGTACTGTGGTAGTTATTTTGTCTATATGATTTGAAAAAGGCAGAGAAATATCAATGTTAAGTCCTAGGTAACACTGGAAATTATGCTTTTGTGGTTATTAGTAATAATAAGGGGTAGATGAGAAAGTTTTTGAAGGGTTGCAAATAGCATAAGGTTATATATTTTGTAGTTAATTAAAATGTGATTACAGTCAACCCAGATGCATACTTCAGAGAAGAAAAAAAAACATTTCTAGTTCATTTGTGGATGTTGTGGTAATATTTGATAGGTGGTGAGTTGATCCAGGGATAGGATGGATTACCTGACTTAGTTTCAGAGTCAAAGGTATGTGATGATAAGGGGAGATCCACTTATATTTTACACAATGTTTAATATCTAAATTAAGGAGTACAGAGTTATGGTATATGAATTTATTCTTAAAGAGATGGACATAAGAGGTAACGTGCAAACTGGGTTTTTATGTAGTGATAAGGATAGGAGTTTGCGAGTTAACGTACTCAATTGGCTTAAGGGTGGTGGTGGTGGCAGGACACAAATTCGGTATGTAAAATGAGTGGAGGAAGTATAAACAAGTTTATGAATAACATTCTAGTGGTGCTACTAAAAACACAGAGAAAGATGTGGCAAGAAAGTTGTGAAGGAAAAGACATAGTATGCAAAATTAGTTGGGACAGAGAACTGGGTAAAAGTGCTGGTGATACATATAGCTGTAGTGCAATATGAATAATGCAAAGTGGATAGAATAAGAAAAGTAGTTACAAAGCAGAAGATGATTTAAGTGAGTGAAAGAAGATAGTTTATGTGTGTAATGTTCAGAGATTGTGAAGCTGTAAAAGATGAATCTGCAAGTTGGAAAGAAATGAAGAAGGAGGTTTGTGTAATAAAATGCATAGAATGATAGAGTTAGGTGCATAGGAGGTAAATGTGGGAGAAGGAAGGAAGATGGTGAGGTTAGAGGGTGTAAAGTTTACATTGGATAAGTGGATGAGGAAAGAAAACATGCATGAATATGTTCAAAATGAGTTTATATGAATCTTGAGGATGTAACATAGTTTCTCACTTGATAGGACAGGAATGATGGATAAGGAATAGATGAAAATATGGATGTGCGTGCTAGGAGAGAACTATTAAGTAATGTAGTAAAAGAAGAATAATGAAGGAGTGTTTTAAGAGAAAAATGTAGACGTGTGATAGGTAATAGAATACATGAGGAAGTAGGTAGGAAGACTTCATTATAAGGAAGGTGGAAGGGGAGAATAATGCTCACACTGGGGTGTGATTGGCTAAAGTAGCTGAATGGGAGGAGCACATAAAGTACAAGTGTAATGTAAGAAGGGTGGGTGGGAGTGAAATGAGACCAGGCTTACCATGGAAAAAATGAAGTTGGCCTACACCTTGCGGGGCAGCACTCCTTTACAGAGCAATCCATTTGGTAAGTTACATTATATTGTGAGGGTAGTAATAATAAGGGTTGTTGACTTGGAAACATTACGGCAGAAGAAAAGAAGAGATAAATAGAAGCTTTTATTTACTACTTGTAAAACAGGGAAGGGGAAACAAAATGAGATATCAGAAATTTTCCAAAGGGAAATAAATAAATCCTGGAATATATTCTGTTAGAGATAATATAGACAAGGGAGTGCCACCATTTGCAAGTGAAATAAAAAATGAAACAAATTATGAAATAAAAAATCTTAATGTATAGAAGTAGTAAAAGGATTGGGCATCTGTCTTGAAGTGAGAATCTGGACTAATTTATAGGGGTTTGCAGGGTCTTTGGCCATCACTAGAAATGGTAAAACCATGTAGTCAGACATAGAAGTGAAGAACAGGATGGGACTTATTAAAGGGATGGAGCAGCAAAATGCTTAATGGCAAAAACTGGAGAGATTTCTCCAGGAAATAAGGTATAAGCAAGGAGAATTAGGTTTGCCAAGATAAAAATGGAGCTCTGAAAATTACTCTTGAAGTTTGAAGTTTTGCCTTTTTGTGGAAATGCTGGAATCACAGAAAACAGAGAGTATGTTTAGAGGAACCATGGTGGTCATTTCTAGATGACAGCATCCCTGGGGCATTCCCCAGTGTGTGGATCAGGGAAAATAATTTGGTTTACTTGTTACTGTCTGCAGAGACATAAATATCATAACAAGGCTCCCCCCAGTAACAGAACAGCTTCCACATTGTTGATGGACTGAGATACCTCTTGTGAGCCATCAGAAACAATGAGTGAGCCTATCCGCTAGAGAGTTAGCTTCCCCAGGCATGTGGTTTACTAACTGAACTTAGTTTGCTGACATAACCCCATTCCATTCCCTGACTGAAATAGGGGTTGTCATGGGTTCCCCTTTGCTTGTTAATTTACCAAAATATTGCCATATTCTGTTTTGGCTTACTATTGCAGCCTGGGATAGGGAGTCCTGAAAGGACTGATGCATGTGAAGGACAGCCCTCATCTCCAGTGCATTGATGTGAATATTGATTTCTAACAATAACCATAATGCATGGGGCAGATACCCCTAAAAGTACTCAATCATCCTAGTGCAGAATCACTCCTAGTGACACCCATAAAGGGTAACAATCACAAAGAGGCTGTCTAGAGTCAGATCTGAACTGTGAAACCACTGTCTCAGATGAACTTTGAAAGCTTTGGAAATTCTGATGGTAAGATAAGCCTTGAAATCTGAATATTGAGACCCTTGAACTAGTAAGGTCCTTGGAAGAATTATGAAGTGAAAACCTGCAAAGGGAAATGTGTAAATGATTAGCATCAGCCCCAAGGACCTATGTCAAAGAGGATATTTATTTATTTATGTATTTATTTATTTATATTTGTTCACTGGGGTAATGCACAGATCTCAATGGTCCATTTGCAGCCATAGCCAGAGATGCTTCACTCTGGCTTAGAATAGTCTATTCAACCAGTGATTGAACAGGATAGATCTTGTGAGTTTGTAAATGGGTGTTTTATACTACTGTTTCCAGACTGCAGCCTATGAATGTGAGCAGCTAGGATGGTTTCAGCTCATATGTTGCTGTGTTCACTGTTATTCTTAATGTTTGAAAAACTGTGATAATGACTCTTGAGTAGCTATAAGTCTAATGAAGAAGAGAATGTCATAAAGCCAGACGTCCAAGTGGGGAAATGTTTTTACTTCTTTAAATCTCTGGTTCACTGCAATGACATAGATCAATTTATTGAATGGGGGGTGGGCTGAAGTGAGATCAAATAGAAGAGTCTTTAACTGGTAATTAAAAGGGAAGATCCCTCCTAGAATTCTTTTTAATCTGTACATTAGAAATATGTATCTTGGAGGTCTAAGGGGCTCATCCAATTTCCTTCTGCCAAGCAGGGAAGGATGAGCTGCATGACCATCTGAAAGCTTTTTCTTGGAATAAGTTGGTTTAGGACACTAAAGTCAAGAATGGGCCTGAGGTCCTTTGCTTTCCTAGGTACCAAAAATAATATAGGATTAATATCCTAGCCCTTTCTGATCTAGTGCGACCTGTTGACTGACCTTTCATTTTATTTTATATTTATTTATGTCTCTATTTAGTTTTTAGGTTCAAGGCATTTCTTCTTGCTGCATTTTTTTAACAAAGTGGGATATCAGATAATAGTATAGATTGGGGTTGGAGATGTATAGAATGAGACTGTAAATTTCCTGAAAACGTTTGTCTGCTTATCCTATATGATGGCCAGCCACACAGGCAGGTAGAGAAGCAGATGGTCCCACATGCATCTTAGGTGAGAAAGTTGGACAGAGCCCTGGAATAAAGTTTTGCTCCCCCCAGTTGTCTGACCTTGGCATTGCTGGTCATATATAAATCAAAGTTGATAGGTACTGCATTGTGTTCCTGAAAGGGAGATTTCTGGATGTAAAATTTGGCACTAGAAGATGTTAAAGTTTTCATTTCCTTCTCAACAGTCTCCAGGTATGCATGTATGACTGTGCAGTTGGCCTGAAAAGAATGGAGTTATCAAAGAACAAATTTATGACCTTTTGCATCTGCCTCTGACTGAATCCTAACAGAATTATAGGGTTCAAGTCAGAAGATACAATTACCAGTAATGACTATAGTCTCTGCTTAAACTATCCATTTAGAGACTGCATTGCATCTGTCTCATTATCTCTAAAACCTCTCCAAACCTGGGATAGTTCAGAAGCATGATTCATCATGTAATTTATTATGTAATGAATGATGAATCAATCCCATACAGATGTTAGACTAATATAATAAAACATAAGCAATGCTAAGCATTGCACAGCTATGCTGACAGGGTGTAAGCATTGTGTACATATGAATACTAAGCAATGAATAGCCCAGCTAAGTGGATTTGCCCATTGGTAAGCAATGCTGAACCTGCCCCTTTAAGCACTGCCAACCTTAGCTAAGCAGGTTTGCCCGTAGCTTAGCTTAGCTCAGCATTTTCAAAACCATCCAATCATGGCAAAGGATAGGAAATCGGCTGTATTTAAACCCCACTGGTGGGAATACAGCTCATAACTGGTTGTAGCTCTCTCTCCACTGTAAGCAGTATGGCAGGTGTTGGAGAGGGCATGCACTTTAAGGTGCAGTGCTGGGGAATACAGGAGTCCAAGGTCATGGTAGGACTCCTGGTAAAAAAACATGATGTAAGACTGCTACATGACCACTACCAGGGCTCCCAATATAAAGCAAAAGCCTGAGAAAGTCTTGCCCATGTTCTCACCAGTGCCACTGGTATCCCTCAGACTGGTGAGCAGGTCCAGCACCACTATGCTGACTTGAAACAGAGGAAGAGGGAGCTCTTGAAACTGTGGATCCAAGAAGCAAGAGAGATGGGAGATGTCCCAGCAGTGTGAAAGTATTCATAGCAATAACCGTTTACCAAAGTCCAGCCTGTGTATGTGATGGATAGGTATGCATAAATGTTTCTCTATTTTCATTACAGCTGCAGCTGTGGACCAGGACGCCCATGCCAGCAGGTTGCAAAGGCTGTGTCGCGAGGCTGGTGAGTAACAATCCTGCTTGTAGTAGTCATACCAAATAAATATAAAGGAGTAAAAATGTCACCTGGCAGTATAAAATGTGTATGGTTTCTACTAAATAAACCAGACAATATGACAATTAGTCCCATCTAGGTAATATTTAAATAAAAGTGTAACTGTCTGGCAATAAAGTTCTAAATCATGGACTGGTTGTGTTTACTCTGTTAATGTATGGCCTGACATGTTGCATTCACCGAGATCTGATATCCAAATAGTACTGTTGTGTCAACCACTGTTTCCCACACTGTGCTACATAAAAAACATGTCTATGAATGTCTGTATAAGAATGTAGTAATTACAAGGTCAGATTGTACAACCAAGAGAGAGTTAGAAAGAAAACACTGGAAAAGAGACAGCAGTTTCTAAGTATGTCACTCTAATGAAACACAAATTGTTGTATTTTTATCAGACACACCCATGGCTCGAATCCCAGGAGTGGTAGTAAGCTGTATGCAGCATAATTTTAACTAGGAATCTGGGAATATGTGTAGAAACAGTCAGGTAGTGTTACCAAACATTCTCCCTACAGGTCTAGTAGGTAAGAGAAGTAGAATGTAGCTAAAAGATGGTTGAAGTATACACTGTGTACAAACATACCACTGCCCAAACCAAGGCCATAGGATATTGTAATAATACCTGTAGAGTAATGATTAGTGCAATGATCATTTAAGATGTGAGTACTGCAAGGATATACCAGTTGTTAATTGACATCTCTCCCCCACCATATCTGCAACAATAATCTAAACACACAAATCAATGGGTATGTTTGACACCAAACCTACTGTTGGGACATATGTTCTATTGTTCAACAAATATTGAAAATTGTTTCCATTAATGTTCCATGTTGAAATACTATCATACATGGCCTGTTGCTATCAATGTACCATGCATGCTGTGGTAATGGCCACTGTGGTTTCATATATGCATGTGTTCTGTTTGCTATCCAGCTGTCCAAAATCTGTTGTTTTGGATAAATGGGAATATCTATGCATGTTGTTATAACTAATACTGGATTGTGCTGATTATTACTAACTCACATATGTTCTAAAACTGCAACACCATAGCACATTTGGGAAGGCCGGTCCCAGTGGACCCACCTCTCCCACCTCATCTGGCTGTGGCACTGGGTCCCAGCACATCTAGGACCCACCTTGGGACCTTCTCATCCACTAGTCTTGCACCACCTTCAGGGAGAACTGTCTCAGGGGATTGGGCTCATCCCCACCCGGGAGCAGGCGCAGACAGGAAACTCTCACATGAAGCCAGGTCTAGGGATTGGTGCATAGCGAGGTCTGAAAGGAGCTTGGAGATCTGCTACACCAGCTTGAGGGCCATGTGGTGCAATTAGGGAGTCAGGCTGGCCCTTCTGCTCAGCACCCAGCACAGCCACCTTCGGGGCCATGAAGCTGCAGTGGTGACTGTCCATGGTTGGGACCTTAGTCCCACTGTTTCCATTTGGGGGTTCATGGGCTTCCAATTTCCAAACACCCCTGCCCGTCCAAGGTTTTTACCCCCACATGTGTCATATACCACCCCTGTATGCTGTCTTGTCTGTCTTCCTACCCAACCTACCTCTCCAAATATACCTACTGACTTTCCCCAACATCCCACTCTCACCTTAGAAAAAAGGCAATCTGTTCCCAAAAAAAAATCTCGCCCCATACATAGCTGTCCATTTCACACAGGTATCCACTGGACACATGGAATCTGGTATAAACAACACATTATTATTGTCCTTACCCCACTCTCAGGGGTTTGAGTGTCGAAATATACCTCCAAATTCAGTATATATGCACAGCTGTTGCTGTAGAAGAAATGGACAGCTATGGACCTTCCCTATACCCGTCCTGCACATCCCTAGCTACTTTCCCTAATGTCTTTCCCTCTGTGTGCCCCCTTTTTCACCGCTTTCCTATCATCCCTTTTTTCTTTTCTTTTAAAGAAATTAGCACGGGGGTAAGTGGGAGTAAGTTCTTTTAAGCAGTAGTAAGCGGGTTTAAGCCTGTTTGCGTGGCTCTAAGCAATATCTATACAGATTAAGCACTTTTAATGTTAACTGTCTGTAAGCATATTTAACTGAATGTTAGCATTGCTTACTACCATGCAAACCCACGCAAACCAGCTTACAACTACTTCAAAGTGCCTTAATCACTCTGTATCCAACAGCCCTTGTTCTGCCCAGCAACAAAATAATCAGCCCTTAAAAGTTTTGAACTCAAGACGCCACACATCATAGCCACAGCAATTTACCAATTAGCCATCTAAGCTGTGGATATGTCTGATGTTTTTACCAACATATGCAACACAGTAATTCAACAGTAGCAAAAATGTATTTATATATGTATGTGTGTGTATATATATATATATATATATATATATATATATATATAATTATTTTATATATATATATATATATATATATATATATATATATATATATATATATATATATATATATATATATATATATATATATATATATATATATATATATATATATATATATATATATATATATATATATATATCTATTTATAAATTCATTTGACTGAGACCAAAACACTGAAAGTTCAAAAGAGGGAAAACTCATTTGACTGAAACTCATAACACTGACACATTAAAGTAAACGGTAGTGTGATCCTGGAGTTAGTATATATAGTTAGGAGGGGTGGGGGCATAACCCCCCACATTGGGGAGGTGTGGGGTGGTGAAGCCCCCCACATACTTTATACATTTTAAACCATACACATGGATATTTATAACTGCAATTAATAACTCTTTGCAGAAAACAATATTTACCTAAACTATGTGGGGGGCTTTGCCCCCCATACCCCGTAATGTGGGGGCTGTGCCCTCTACACCCCCTCTAACTATGGATAAGTGGGGGTCAAGGGGGCCGTTAATGAATATAGTGAAAAGGAGTGGTCCTAGAATTGCTCCTTGTGGGACTCCAACGGTGATTGGAAGCTGAGAGGATAGGTTGTCGTCCTACAGGACTACTTGTTTTCTGTTTTCCAGGTAGGATTGGAACCATTGTACTAATTTAGAATCAAGAGAAAGTGATTTAAGTATACCTGTCAATAGTTGGTGGTTAACCACATCAAAGGCCTTTGAGAGGTCTATGAAAAGAGCAGAAGATAGCAGGTTAGTATTCCTATTTTTATTAATGCAGTCTATAAAGGATAGGAGAACAGTTGTAGTACTATGGAATGGCCTGAATCCATGTTGGCAGTCCACTAGTAGGTTACTTTTGAGGAGATGATGCAGTAGTTGACGTTGGATACATCTCTTCAAAATTTTTGCTAAGGGAGAGAGAAGGGCTATGGGGCGGAAGTTTGAAAGCTCATTTGAGGTACCTCCCTTATGCAAAGGGATAATATATGAGATGTGGGTTTATATCAGTCCGTCTAAATGGCTGCATATCGAATACCAAATGTTCAAACTGTAAAGTTCTAACACTGGTAATCGAGAAGCCATGGCCCACCAAATTCTTTCCCAGGGAAAGAATTCAGTGGGCCATTTCTGTGGCTTCGCGAGTATCAGGACTGTGGTGGGAAGTTACGGGTCAGGTTCCGGTAAGTGTGCGATTGTGTGGATGTTAGGACATGGGTTAGGTGAGTTAGGGTTAGGGCGCAGGTGAGGTGGGTATGCGATGCTGAAAGACTTTAGGGTTAGGGCGGGATAGGTGAGTTAGGGTGCAAGTCAGGTGAGTGTACAATAGTGACGGACCTAAGGGTTAGGGTTTGGGTTAAGGTAAGTGGATAGGTAGTAGTGTATGTACAGTTTAGTGTAAGGTTAGATGTAGGATTTTGAGTGTATGTGTGTGGATTGATGTTGTTTTGGTGTGTTTGTGTTGCGTGTGTGTTTCTTGGAACAGCAATTTTTTTCCTAGGAAAAAAATCGCTGTTTTAAGACTTTGATGTTTTTGCAGTTCGTGGTTTGAAGTTCGAACATATGGTGTTCGAGCTTCACACGTTTCAATGAACTGATATACACCCATGAGACTTTCCAGATGGCTGGGATGTATGATTCAGAAATGGTTCTGTTTATTAAAATAGAAATAGGGTAGGCAAGTACACCAGCTGCAATTTGCAGGTATTCAGCTGGGAGGAGGTCAGCTGATGGTGTACATGGTTTAAGTTTAAGAAGCAGGGAATGTATGAGAGATGTCAGAACAGGCTAGAGGTTAAATGTCTGGGGCAAGTTTGTTAGTGAGGGTAAATTGGTGGTGGTAACAGGTGATAAGGTATTTGCTAGTGATTGGACTGTTTCAGAAAAAAATTATTAAAGGTGTTAGCAATTTGGTTGGGAGAATTTTGAGTTATGTTAGAGGGGGTAGGTGTTTTGGACTGTCCTGGGTGGAGTAGTTTATTGATTCCTGACCAGAACGTTTGTGGGTTTTGCTGTTGGATCTGTTGAAATTTGAGGTAGTAGTTTTTTTGTCAAGGAATATAGATTTTTTGGGGGTATTACAAAGTTGTCTAAAATTTAGGTGGTCAGTTTGGTTTTTAGTTTTTCTCCATTTGGACCACAGTTTATTTCTTAGTTGAATGTTATGCCATGTGTCCTTAGAGAGCCAGGGAGCTGGTTTGTTTTTAATTCTAACAGTGCAAGAGGGATCATGGTGATCTAGGATTTGCAAAAATGTTTTGTTAAAGAATGAAACTGCTTCATCAAGAGGTGGGTATATTAGGGGAGACCAATTGCAAGTTTTGAGCTCAGCTTGGAAGTTAACTGGGTTGAGATTTTTCTTGTTTCTGGTAGTTCTAAATGCTATTTGATTGAGAATGTGGGTCTTTTGCCTAGAAATGAAAGTAAGAGAATGATCACTTATGTTGTCGGGGAGTATACCTGTTTTATAAGCAAGGGGGTTACTATTAACTTGTATCCAATCTAAGGTGGTTTGTTTCTTGCTATATTTGTGGGTTCTGGTAGGGAAGGTAATGTTTGATGGAAGCCAAAAAGGTTTATATGAGTAGTTGGGTTGGCAGAGGTACAGCCATTCCAGTCAGTATTAAAATCACCAAGGAGTATGGTTTCTTGTGGTAGAGTCATGGAAAGCCAGCTAAGGGTATTTTCAAGAGTACTGATGTTGTTACCTCGGGGGATATACAAACAAATAATGTATATGGATTTATTTGTATTAATTTGGAGCTTAGAGGTTAGAATTTCAGCGTTATTACGTAGCAGTGGATGTAAATCTAGTGAGGTGACCTTTTATTCAGATTTGAACAGTATTGCTACCCCACCACCCTTTTTATTTAGACAGTCAAGTCTGAGAATGTTATAACCTGGTGGGACAATGTCATTGACTTTAGTTGTGGGTTTAAGCCAAGTTTCACTAAGGCATAAGATGTCAAAGGAATAGGTGTCTAATAGGGCATGAAGCTGGGTAATTTTATTATCTACATTACGTATATTGAGGTGAATTATAAGTAGAGAGTTTGGGCTTTTGAGAAGGGTGAGAGGAGTGGTAGTATTGGCTGAAGAAGTATTAAGGGTGGTAATGTTAGGACCAGGGTTTGGATGGATGTCACCATGTAGTAGTAAACAATTATGAGGGTTAAGTGATAGTATGATGGGTTTATAGAGAAAAGGGTCTCCTTTTCCCATTTGGAGATATTTAATATGGGTTAGTCTATGAAACTGTGGTAGAAGGTAAGATGAATAGGATGTTATGTTACTGTGTGTTAGAGAGGCTATAGGAGAGAGTGGGCTTGTTTATCTTAAGGGATGCTGAAATTTAGCAAAGGTTAGGGATTCATAGCAAGTTAGGCGATGAGATATCAGTAGAGAGGTAAGCCCAATGGACAAGAGAAGAATGTTATGGTGAGTAGACCAGCAGTGGCTATACATAGTGAGGAGTATAGTTGGTGGAGATTAAGCTATTTGGAAGTAATGAAGACCAGTTATGTGGTGGGGCTGTTAGATGGAATATCAGCTGTTGAACAGTAAGGGTTAACAAAAAGGAGCCAAAAATATTAATTGATAAAGAGAGATGGAGTGGGCTAATTGGTTGATGAGGGATGGGGGGTGTGGCTATGGAAGTATAAGGTTAGGTGCACTATGGGTGGGTGGAATTTGGGGGTAGGGTAGGGGAACGGAGTGAGCCCGCAGGTCGAATGCAAGCGGGTACAGCCAAATGATGGACAAGCCACAGTGAGAAAGAAACAATCTGTAGCTATAGAGGATTGCCGCTATGAGATAAGTGTTTCTGTAGAGAGTAATCAATGTAGACAGCAGCTGATTACTGTAATATGGTCAGGGTAAAAGATATACTAGGTGAGTTAGGAGAGGATAGGGATAGTAACTGGGTAGGAGAGCTTGAAAAAAGGGTCTAACACGATTTTATTTGAAAGTTAGAAAGTATCCATCTAGTCCTGGCATAGGGTGCCACCTAGTGGCTATCACAGGAATGGCAGCAACTTTAGTTAGTTAAGGGAGTAATAGATAATATTATTAGAAACTATGGTATGGGCTGGGCATACCAGCGGTCTGCACCCAGCTGTTATCTTGCTCTGGCAGAGTGAAATACATAACACATACGCTAACTACAGTTAAAAGAATAATATTTAAAATATTAGCAGGTTACATACACTGAAGTATTTCTTTAGGGGGATATCACTCCGACTTGCATGTTGAGGGTAGTGGCATCTTCTCAGGAATACTTGGTGGTGGTTAACTTTCCAGTGGTTGCTGAGAAATAAGTTGTAAGTAGAGGGAGTTTAGAGTCTTTCCTGGATAGGATAGAGTGGGAGCCTTCGGATAGTAGACTGTAAAAAAAGGAAGAGCAATAATATCAGTGAAAGTCAGAAAGTAAAGGAAAGGGTAGGAAGGAGCGGATAGTGTAAGAGAGAAACCAAGGTAAGGTTAGACATGAAGGAAAAAATACAGAACAGTAAAATACTGCATATACATGTGGAGGTGGAGGTAACAGAAGGCCAAAAGCAAAATAAGTAGGCCGCTGTCCCATTCCCAATGCTGAAAGATAAAACAAGGACAGAGAATGCAGTAGTGTTGTGTGCTCAGCCCACTCTATGGCCAGACATAATCAATAAAATTGGAATGAGAGGTGGTTAACAGAGAGGAAAGTTTGAGAAGTGTAAAGAAATGATAGCATCAGTAGCAGAGGGGAGGAAATAGTGGGAAACAGGAGGAAAGACAATAGTGCTTTGGACTGAGCCCACTCTATAGACACACACAAGCAATAAGTGTAAAAAGTTAGTTATCAGATAGAGTAGTGAGAGACATACAGAGAAAGGATAACAGCAGTTACAGCAGGTAGAAGAGGTACAAGCAAGCTATATACAATTTAACCATCAGAATGCATTTAACAGGAAGGTACAAACAAGCAATTCAGAATTCAAACCATCAGGAACATTTATAATCAAACCCATACATGGAGACATTAGAAGTTAAATTAATCAAGGGGAACCTTTCTTAGTACACAAGCTTTGCAGCACCCCACAATCAATAAAATATGTTAAGTACTGACTAGCTATTATTTCATTTGGCAGGCAAGTCGAGGAAGTAATGTGAGCGATATCAGTTATTAACAAGATAAATGCAGGCTGAGAAAGAAAAATAAACAAGCGATATAGACCACGTGCTTCAATGCATTACTAAAGTGTAACAATCAGTCAGAGTTTATTGGTCAGAGCTAGCAGCCTAGTTGCTACACATTACAGTACAAGGACTATCAGTGCACAAGGGTCCCTTGACTACCGTTAAATGTTTGTAGTGTGCCTTCCAACAAACGCCTTTCTCACAAACAGTCTAAGCATATATATTAACTATTCAGTAGGTTTAACACCAGAAAACAAACAGAAACAACCATTTAAATCAGATCATTCTATCTACTGGGAGGTATGATGAGCAGCCAGACTACAGGACCACTTAACGGATGTGATGTGAGTAAGAGGGTCTAGGCAATTTTAAAAATGGTGCTGTACACTCCTCCTACTATAAGTAAGCTCTTTGGAGGAAGCTGTATAGGGAGAGGAGCTAAAGGGGATTGGAGGGTTTGGACAGAGGAAGGTAAAAAGGTGTGAATAAGAGCAAAATGATGGACAAGCCACAGTGAGAAAGAAACAATCTGTAGCTATAGAGGATTGCTGCTACGAGGTAAGTGTTTCTGTAGAGAGTAATCAATGTAGACAGCAGCTGATTACAGTAATATGGTCAAGGTAAAATATATACTAGGTGAGTTAGGAGAGGATAAGGATAGAAACTGGGTAGGAGAGCCTAAAAAAGGGTCTATCACAATTGTATTTGAAAGTTACAACGTATCAATCTAGTCCTGGTATAGGGTGCCACCTAGTGGCTATCGTATGCTAAGCTATGGAATGCATCATCATGCACCTAATAAACAGGGATATGGGAATCTGCAGACTCAGGATCCCACACAGTTTACCTTTGTGAAGGGTAGGGCATACCTACTCATTCAACCTGGTCAACCTCTTGCTGTCAGTCACTTGAGCTGTGGATGAAGTCAAGGTGACACCTACAGCCTACATTGATCTTGCCAAACCCTTTGATAACATTTTCCACTCACTAAGCTCGGCATCAACCCTTATATGACTAGGTGGGAACAGAGGCACAAACACAGGGGTAGATTGGACATACTGCTGTCATACATTGAGACAGTTGGAGATGTTACTGGGTTTGTTGTAACATCCTTTATGAGGAATATGACGACATCAATACCAATAGATGTGAGTATTTACTAACTGCAATCCCCAGAGTCCACAACTGATTTACCAAGGACACCAACTGTCTGGTGAACACACAAAACATGGCAGGCAGACATGTGGCCAGTCTGTGGACAGCATGCCAGTGGAGAGGTATGTTAGAGACATATCACTGTGAGTCATGCCGTCACACACTAAATGCATGTCCACACAAACCTTGTCAATCTATCAGTCCACCATGTGTATAACAGCACTGATGACATAGAATCTGTTCACAAATCTGGGGATATGTCCCCCGTATTGGTTGGCTGTCTCCACATGTCCTGTCCTGTGATGTATTGCCACCCACCGTATGTGAATATGTAGGCCACCACCACTGTAATGTCCCTTACACAGGCAAGAAAATGGGGCAAGGCCCAATTTAAGGAATGTCCCATATGTTGGAATTAGCAGGAGTGTCCAGGCCCACAGCACAATGCAATGTGGGCACCTACATATTGGTATGGCTGTAGCAATACCTGACATCTACACATCTGTACAGAGGACAGGCAGAAAGTTGATAGCCAACAGGTTATGCATTAGGATGAATGTATTGAAAAATACACATCTGAAACTGAAAGGTATGCCATTACTACATGACTGCAATCCCCAATGACATGTCCAAAGAACATAAATAGTCTACAGTTAATATCAACATATCAAATCAATATCCAATAGGAGATACATATAAACATACAGCTCAAACACGTAGAACAAGATACACAGTACTCAGAGTCCAGCTTTGCATGCAGGGGTGTATGGTTCCAGTACTACAATCTGCAATCCACTCTTACTTGAAAAAGCACTGTTAAAAGTACTAACGTAATGATACCATATGCGTTAAACAATTTCTGTCAACCAGTGCACTGTAGCTGGTGTAACATGCATGTGTGACTGCATATATCTTGGGATACTACCCATGTATGAAACAAATCCAAAGAGAACAGACTGTGGTACTACCCATGTATATCCAGGTATCCTATACAGTATACTCACACCCCTTCCTACTATAATGACAGCACATAGAAGGATATTATGTGCAGGGAATTAAGTACAATTATTAAAGATGTCATTACCCTGCCATTTTATCAGACTGGAATGTGATCACTGGTTACCAAGGCTGAGCTATGCTTAGCAGGTATAACCATGGCTTAAATGTAAATGCAAAGCAGATTTTCGCAGTGGTAAGGGAAGCCAAATTGGTGTAAGTGCCTATTCATTTAACCATATGTTAGCACCGGTTACCGTCGGGCAAACCCATGCAAACTTGCTTAAATCTGCTCAAAACTGCCTTAACCACTCTGTATCCAACAGTTATTGTTTTGCCTAGCAACAAAACAAATAACTCTTGCAGGGCTTGAACCTTCGACTCTCTAGACAATAGTCACAGCATTTAACCACTAAGTCATCTGAGCTGCAAAAACAGCTGTTGCTTTTTCAAATATATCATTCAGTACACATACTGAATAGTAGTGAATGACTGCTTTGACTACTACAATTGCTTACTACTTGTTAGTGAAAATAATGTTGAATCAGTCATGTTTTATATCTAAATATACACATAACAGATAAATATGATGGTATACATCTGAGAAGGTGTACACTCATGTTTATACATAAGGATATGGATATATATATATATATATATATATATATATATATATATATATATATATATATACACACGCACACACACACACACACACACACACACATATATATATATATATATATATATATATATATATATATATATATATATATATGTAACATATGCCCATAACATGTAGTGGAGTCATACCTCAGCACCATAACTCTCAACCTCTTAGTGCAAGGGAACATAATGTAAGCATTGCATCTATAAATATAAAATGCTGCTACAGTAACAGGGGTTGTGTCAACAGAAGTGAAGAAAGGCTCTTCTGAAACTGATATATACGCCATGAGTTACTGACAGACATCATAAAATCATCATAGTGAAGTACCACACAAATCACACTAATGATCCTGTGGAATACAGCAGAAATATGAGCAATAAGCATGGACAGTCTGAAACAATCTGGTCAGTTGAGAGGTATACACAGAACTCCTTAGGGCAAGAAATGTGGACCAAGCCTGACAAAGGGGGTGTATAAAGCCATGAAAATGGGGATATATCACAAATACTGGAGTAGATAATCTCACACAGTTGATGCATTCACATCCTCCTGTCTTTCCTAACATATTAATGGGAGGAGCAGAGGTCCCAAGCCCACATACGTCCCACTAGTTAGTGACATATATCTTCACAGCATCCCACTGCTTTGTCAGAAATACACATGTATGGTGGCCAGGCAACAGTACATCTGACAGATATCTGGACATAACATCACACTAGGGTAAATACACTGAGCTGCTAGGCATGTCACCAAGCACTGTGTAAACTACAGCCAGACTGCCACAACACTAATCCACTTTTCCTATGGGGGAATACACATGCAATTGCAAATATAGCATGCGCTACAAGCATGTACCAGCATGGAGTAACAGACACCAGTGTGAAAGTGCATACCCACAACCAATCTCAACACAGTCACATTATGATAAGCCTAATTAATAGTACAGTATATGGACTGTGTGAACAAAACCCATCATCATATTTGCCACTCACACTCTAACCCTATATATACTGGCCCAATTCACAGTGTAGTCTGATGCCTGACTGTGGTATGGGACATGTCTCAGTCTGGCCCTACAAACATATACACTGATAGGGTACCAGAAACTAAAGCAGCATGCAACGTCAAGTAGAATAGGAACAATAACATTGACATCTACCCCAGTATGTACACAAGCCAAATAACATATTCACAATACACTACTACACAATACTGACACTCTGTCAACAATCACCATTAGTACATAGACCTCACTACTCTACAGACTGCAACAGAATGTCCACGTTAAGATCTCCTATACTTAACATGTCTGGCAGTCTGATTTATTGCTGGCTTGATATCAGGAATTATGTCAGTAAATAATGATATACTGTACATATCCACCTCTTACTGCATGACATATGGACAAAGGGTGACAGATTTGGGGTACAGAGGCACAAACACAGGGCCACTATTGACATATTGCTGTTATAAACTGCTGGTGTAACAGGTTTTGTTGTAACATGTCTCCTCTGATGTATATGAAGTCAGTAACACCCATGCATGTTACAATTTGCTGACTGCAATCATCAGAGTATGCTACTGCATTTATAAAGACAGAGAATGTGTGAGTAACACACCAAATCTAATACTCCAAACCCTGGCCAGTCTGCAGATAGCCCTACAGTTGGGAGTTTTCTCAACCATATAACACTGTCATGCCAGACTTTACATCATGCAGGTCAGCCATATCCACACAAACCCTGTTAAGCCAACATTACTTCATATGTAGAACAGTAATACTTACATTCTGTTCCCATGTCTGGAACATCCCCCTCCAGTTTGTTGGCCTGTCTCCACAGTGTTTGTTGCAAGAGGTATTTCCAACTACCCTTTGTGATGCTGTTTGTCAGACACCCACACGAAGTTCTACTCACAGTGAAGGAAAAGGGCCAACAGCCACATGAAGTGCTTAGTTATAGGAGAGAGTTTCCATGCAATTGGCTATAGGAATGATACCACAGCTATTCCACATGCAGTTAGCAAATGGGGATGCCAATTCATGCACAGGCCATCAGCTGATCATGAGCATTACCTACAAAAGTCAATCTGCTGCCTATGCAGAACAGATGTATTTTTCCACATCTACCAGAGAGAGAGAGAGAGAGAGACAGACAGACAGATGGACAGACAGAGAGAAAGAAAGGAAGAAAAGTGAAAAAGAGTCAAGCGTGTTTGTGTATGCTCCATGGATGGAGAGTGGTCTCTGAGTATTATAATCTTTACCTATATCGTTCACTAATCCATGATGTCATATAGTCATTGCACATGGCAGTAAACATTTGTGGCTGTGGATTGTCTACACCAGCCTCTACAGTGTTTAACAACTGTTGACCTTGTAATGTGGACATTGGGACATATAGGTCCTCAATATAAAAATGTAGCAAAACCCAAACCGCAATGAGTCCTGTTATTACACAATCACCCCATCACCCACACAGGATACTGATGACAAACACACACTTACCTGTATTGAGTTTCAGACCCCTACCTAGCTATGTATTACTATTACAGTGTTATGCATTTAGCAATAGTGCCACTGAGCTTATATGCTGGAGACTTGTCCAAAGGTATCTTTGAAGGTGAGTGACATCAGCTGCAGTGCTATAGGAGGGGTAAGGGGAGAGTAGTATTTGTGAATGTCCACAAAATCAGGTGTCATCAAAGACACACACATTCTCTCACACAGTTTCACAGTTGCCATGTCTGGGATTAGAACTATTACTTAACTAGTATGCTACACTATGGTATTACACAGTTATCACAAGTGCCACTGAGCTTATATGTTGGAGAGCTCTCCAAAGGTATCTTTGAAGATGAGTGGCATCAGCAGCAGTGCTAAAGAAGGGGTAAGGGAAGAGTAGTAAGTGTGAATGTCCACAAAATCAGGTGTCAACAAAGACACACACTCTCTCTCATACAGACATGCACAGTTTCACAGCTTCCAGGACTAGGATTAGAACTTTTACCTAATTAGTTTGCTATACTATGGTATTACCCAGTTATCACAAGCACCACAGAGGTTATATGTTGAAGAGCTGTCCAAAGGCATCTTTGAAGGTGAGTGACATCAGCAGCAGTGCTAAAGGAGAGCTAAGGGAAGAGTTGTAATTGTGAATGTCCACAAAATCAGGTGTCAGCAAGACACACATACTCTCTTCCACAAACAGTATCACAGTTGCAGGACCAGGATTAGAGCTCCTACCTAACTAGTTTTCTACACTATAGTATTACACAGTTATTGCAAGTGCCACAGAGCTTACATATTGGACAACTGTCCAAAGGTATCTTTGTAGGTGAGTGACATCAGCAGCAGTGCTAAAGGAGGGGTAAGGGAAGTGTGAATGCCCACAAAATCAGGTGTCAACAAATACATGCACATGTTCTCTCACACAAACACAGACATTATCATAGTTGCCAGAAGCAGGATTAGAACTCCTACCGAACTAATTTGCTACACTATTGCATTATGCAGTTATCACGAGTGCCATGGAGCTTATATGTTTAAGAGTTGTCCAAAGGTATCTTTGAAGGTGAATGACATCAGTAGCAGTGCTAAAGGAGGGGTAAGGGAAGTGTAGTAGGTGTGAATGTCCATAAAATCAGGTGTCAACAAAGACACACAGACTCACACAAACACAGACATTATCACAGTTGCCAGGACCATGATTAGAATTCCTACCTAACTAGTTTGCTAGGCTATAGTATTACACAGTTATTGCAAGTGCCAGGGAGCTTATACATATTGGACAACTGTCCAAAGGTATCTTTGAAGGTGAGTGACAGCAGCAGTGCTAAAGAAGGGGTAAGGGAAGTGTAGTAAGTGTGAATGTCCACAAAATCAGGTGTCAACAAAGACACACACACTCTCTCACACAAACACACACATTATCACAGTTGCCAGGACCAGGATTAGAACTCTTACCTAACTAGATTGCGACACTACAGTATTACACAGTTATCATAAGCACCACAGAGATTTGGCTGGTGGCTTATTTCAAGGTGACTGACATCAGTAGGAGTGCTAACATGGGCAATGGGAAGTACAGTGTGTGTGAATGGGCCATAAATCATTCCTCTGGAAACACACACACACACACGCACACACGCACACACACACACACACACACACACACACACACACACACACACACACACACACAACTTTACATTTGACAGGACTGAGTATACAAATGCTACATAAATACTGATTTGTACTATCGTGTTACACAGTTATCACAAGCACCAGAAACACTATAGGGTTGAGGGCTACCAAAAGGAATATCTACAGTGATTGACATCATGTGATATTGGCCAGTTGGATGTGTAGTGGGTGGGACAGGCCTCATAATGGGATTCTCATTGGCACTGTCTGTCTCTCTCTTCCCCACATCTCTGTGTGTGTATGTTTGACATATTATAGTGTGTTGGCCTTGGATATAGGTTCATATATTAGTACTAGGCTAACTGCCCTTTTGGGTCATTTGAAGCCTAGCCAGTTACCCCATGTGAGAATCAAACTCTGCACCTTGTGTTTTTAAGGTAAATACCTTAAGCATTATGTCATCCTCCCACCTGTGAGTATTCATATCCAATGTCTGTGTGAAGCATAAATGGTGTACAATTTGATATGTGTGCACATACATCTGCCAATCACAAATATGTATAGTCCACTGTGTCAGCCATGGGCTTCATTTCTCTAAGTGTAGGAGCAAGCCCAGTATGACCTTCTGTATTGAGTGTGTGAATCCATTCCAGGTAAGGTTGTACTCTAGTCCAGGCTTTGGTGTTCTACACCTACAGCTACCAACCTATTTCTGCAGGATATCTGTAGATAGGTTGACAATATGGAGTCACAATGGGCAGCAGATAGGGGGATACTGTAACTATTGCCGTTTGTGCTGCTTGTGTTACATGGTTGGTGTTAGCAGAGATATTCAGACATATGTATGGTTTTACACTGTGATCTATTATGTCATCAACTACTGGCAGATATCATTATTTGCTCACAGTTATTTCCTGGGAAATACAAGATGACTGAAGCTGAGTCCAGTATTGTGGTCCACAGCCTACACATTCTTGAATACTCCCGATATTCTGGAGAGGTAGCTGCAGACACTTACTGATGAGTCTATGTAAATGGTCCAGCACCTTGGTACTATGGTGGCTGAAGATCCCCTTCTTGTACATATATCAACTTAACAGGATGGCCATATCCTGCTGTGGCCATACCTCTTAGCTGTAGAGATTCACCCAGGTTACCCAGAGGCAGCTCTCCTATATCTGGTCAGTTCCCCTTCATATTGTGGTTTACGAGCAGGTTTGTAGCCGCCCATTACTGGGTTTGCAGGTTGGAGTAGTATGGGCACATATCACAGTTTCAGACTTCACACACTCCATGACGTCCATGCTTCTACACCCCCCACTCTGTTATACTGTCCTCTTCCTAACATTATGCGAGAAATATCTGAGAAGTATCCCTATAGTTGGCCCTTCACCCCAGTGGTATTTATGGACTGGTCCACAGTGCATGCAGTAGGACATGGGGTCATGCTACTGGGATTTGTCAACATGACCTTGCATTTGTGTTCTGTTGACTGTGTTAGGTTGTTAGTTGGAACCCCATGAGATACCATACATTAGCACTATGGGTGAGGCACAGGCCTTTGACAGAGGACTGTAGAACATTTGGTAGTGATGCAGGCTATCTGTAGCAGGCCATTGCATTATGTCACTCCTACATTCTCAGGCTGCATGCCAGTGGATTCCCCTGGGGAGACAGGGTAAGTGTGCAAGGTGTTAATGGTAATAGTTCCTGTCCATATTGATACATTGGTCTGGATGCAGGCAGGGTGCTGCTTACAACTAGGGACAAAACTGCATAGGACACCTCTTCACCATGCTGCATTCTGTGGGTATTCCCATACAGATGTGAGGTCATACTGTACTCATTCCCAACAGCAAGGATATGACCTGTGATAAACTGGTGGATGATGGTGGGGAGAGCTGAATGCATGTGTGATATGGAAGCTACTTGCAGTTGACTCATAGATATACCTGGGACATTCCCCTTATGCTGCCTTGTATGGGGATATAGGCAGTCTCTCATTACTTCATAACTGCACCTTTTGTGGTTTTCCAGTGTTTGACCAGACTACATCAGTCCATACTACATGGACAACTAATGTGTTGCTAACCTGTATGTACAATTCCAAAGTTGTGTGCAGTTGACAGTTACATTTTATGCATTCTAGGGTACTTCCATCTGTGTACTGTGTGTATGTATGGGCCCACATTCATGGCTTGTCCATCTTTCAGACAGTGACAGATATTGACATCTGGACAGTGAGTATGGATGACTGCTGACATGGGCATTGCTAAAAAGCATTGTGGTTGGCACTGCAGTTGTTGGAACATGGCCCTGTCAACCACAGCACTGCCCATAAGCCATCGAGACACAACCCTCCATGCCTACATGCTGACCACTTCCAGACAATATTGAACACACAACAATCTAACTCACAGACCCCTGCATATTGCACAAATGCAACAATCTGTCCTATAGATTGGGCCAGCTTGGATAATCTGTGCTCCACTGATATTACTGCTCACACTTACATGATACGGCATTTCTACATAGGAATGTGGGGGGCACACCTGACAAATTTAAACATTTACTATGACTGTACTAGTATTTCAAGTAATCTGTTGGCTTCCATTTTACATTGTACTCTGACCTATCATGCAGACTGGAGGCATATCAGTAGAGTACAGATCTTAGGTTTTATTGACCTACATTTCTGTTTCAGACCTCTTACTCTTCAGAACTAATAAACAACTGATAGACCTGTTGTAGTCTGTCTGTGTAGGTCTGGAGGGGGGCTGTTCACCATTGCCATCAATTGGAGGCCTTAGCCCAGCCTTTCTTTATGGTCATCTACACCTGTCCTGCTGGCTGAGGCTGATGGTGGGTATGTGAACTTCATTGACATGCATGTGCGTGTCCTATGGACACACATTTGGTTCACCACATGTACCGCAGTGGGATTTGTCACCTTGTCTAGTACTACCTAGTATGATGACATCAATATTTTTTATGGATTTCATGCTGCCCATATAGGTGTCCATCATCTGCTGCCATCCCATTCGGCCACCCGATTCCCTTGCATGCTTGCGTCCATACCATAGATACAGCTATCAGAACATACTACTCCATTCCATAATTGATAGGAAGAGTGACTTATCTTGTGGCTGGGCCAGTACTGAGGAAGGTGCTGGAGGGCTGACTATGTTGGATGCACATAGTACACTCCCTATACATGGTAAAGCACAGGTAGTGTCATGTTTGGCATCCCTTTTACTGTATGTGTGAGTCAGAGAGAGGTGTTATTCCCTGGGTCCCTACCGTGTAAGTGTATATGCTATGCATTGCCTCTTTGCCAAGGCCTCGGCATACTAGGCATGCCTCATTCTGCCTACATGGGCAGACTCAGGTAGTTCCTCCTCCAAGTTACGCTGTGCCTTTGATGGCCTTGGCAATTGTGGGGGAGCTGTGTGGCCTTGCCTCGTGCTGTTCCTGCTGCAGCTGTTTCCACAGGATCATATTCTGTAGCATGGCACATACTATGAACATTTGTGTACATGTAGCTGAAGAGTACTGCAAGGCTTCACTGAATATATCCAGGCAGCAAAACCCTGACTTGAGCATCCCAAACACATGCTCTATTGTGATTCTGGTTTGTGTGTGTGCCTCATTATGGAGTTCTTGTTCAGGTGTGTGTGCATTTCTGAGGGGTGTCATCAGCCATGGCTCCGTGCGTAGCCAGCATCCCTCACTAGGTGGCCATATGGGATGTCCCCACTGGCAAATGACTGGTACAGCTGTGTCATATGGCAGATGTGGGAGTCATGATAGCTTCCAGGGCTGCCAGCACACACATTCAAGATAAAGCCCTGGGCATCACACAGGACCTGGAAGTTGATGGAGGGGAAGCCCTTGCAGTTTATGTAGACCCTACCTCACTCACCGGGTGGTGCTTTGATGTGTATGTGCATTCAGTCTATAGCATCCACTACCTCAGGGTATTCTGCTATTGGTGGAAGAGACACATATTGCTGGTCAATGCCTCATGGGTGTTGAGGAAATATATGTGCTCACAGGCATGTGCTGACATGACATCCAGGAAATGGTGGAGTACCCTGGATGGTGATGCCTATGAGATCCCCATAATATCCCCAGTTGCCCTTTGGAAGGTACCTGTGGCTAGTATTCTTAAGCTTACACATACCTTGATATCCACTGGGATGGGTTCCCCTCTGTTGGTTCTGTGTGTGAGCCGGGGCCAGCACAGCTCAACAATTTGCTGTAGAATGTCCCTGTCCACCCTATAGCACTCTACTACCTCCAGCTCATGTAGGCCCTGGTAGGTTACCCTGGGTCTGTATACTGTTCCCCTCCTCCTCATTGTGGGATGGGTTAACAGCATTCACATCCTCACCACTCTCAGCCTCTTGCACACAATGGTGTGTCAGAGTGACAGCAGCCCCTAACATTTTGTTAGTTTCATAAGGTAACATTTCCCTGTCTGTGTATACCAGTGGTGTAGAGTTTGTGGGATAAACCAGACTGAAAGGTGTTTGCATAGTTAATAGTATTGTGCTGGGCTGCTGCCTGTGTAATTGGCTGAGTCTGATACATTTCACCTGTGCTATGCTAATTCTCCTTGATTGCCTTCCTACTGCAGTTTGCCCTTCCCATTGTCTTCCCGTTTAAGCCCTGAGGCACACCGCACATACCCAGTGCTCAGATGTGGACAGAGCTGCTATTTCCTGTTTTTTTTTTTTTTTTTGTTTAAAACCCGGTGCACAGCATGCACACCCATTTAGGCAATGTAAACACTGCAAGGCAGCCTCAGACACACCCCCTTCCTTAGCTTTGCTTAGTTAAGGACAAACACAGGCCACACAGCTCCAATAAGTTCACAGCATGCATGACACTCCCTTTTCTGAGGTCATCCACCTCTTAGACTTATACAATGTTGTTGCTGCGCCTACACAGTTGGGTGTAAACTAACACTGAGAAGAAATCTGTGATTCATTATCAATCTCCTCATTTACATAAACCAGAATGCTAATTCATATTTACTACACTCACACTGAGCCTTCCCCCTTTGCAACCACTATTCCCTGGTATTGTTGTCTTATGCATGCCATTGATTATTATGGCAAAATACTGATTTGGGTATAAAAGCTTATTTCTCCCTTTTTTTCTTATTTTCATGTTGATCCCATTTTCACACCGCTACCCTATGCTTAAACGTCCGAGATCGGCCAAAAAACATAGACTTGTTTTTTTTATAAAATTGCAACTATTTTTCATGCGAATGGCCATATATTTGTCCTTTGGCATGCCTACTACATTGAATACATGCTTTCTTTTGAGCTGTCATGCCTCCGTTTTGTAATTTGCAGAAATGTATTCAGTTAGTAACCAAACTGGATTCATTATACTGAAAAAACTCAAGTTTGTTCAATACAGTAGCTATGTTGTCTTCAATAACTCATTAAACATTAGTGGGGTGTACAAAATTAAACTGTACATAAGCCAAGAAGCACAACTCAGAGTTGCCCAGTCTTGTTTGCACCCTAGTCTACTATACATCTCTTCTGCACTTACAAATCATCAAAAAAATCAATTACAGTGTTTCAAAAACACTTCCAATAAAATTGTTAAATTGGCTGCTAGCCAGCTTAGCAGAGATCATAACTATACTGCCCCGCACCAACTTGAGTATCTTGAATTGTGTAGCACCTTAATTTACTCACCTCTTAAAACAGTTCACACTGTTCTTTACAAATCTAGGTATTGTCCTGCACTCAGTCAAATCATTAGTAAATACGTTGCTAAAGGAGAACTTCAGTCTCAGTAACTAAACTAAATGCTGCCTTTTCAAATCCCATAAACATTATTGTGACTTTCTATGCTCAGTTCATGTAGTTAAATTCTGGAACTCTGCACCCTTTGAACTTAGAGATGAACCTAACTCAGACATCTTTGAACTTAAATTAAAACAATACCTAAAAGATAATTGCCCATGTCATTGTACCAAGTAAAATCCTGCAGCAAATGACTCTCTATAACTCTTTGCCTTTTCTGTTATTCTACTCATCCTTCAGCTGGATTTACTACCCTTCTTATCCATAAACCCCCTTGCATATGTCATGTCTACCTGCCCCTTGATTGTTTCCTTTTCCTCTTTCAGTCTTTCACTTGCCACACTCCCTATCCCCTTATCATCCATATGACTCCTTTAAAACCTACTATTTCTCTCCATCCCCTTCTTTCTTTATGCTGCTACTTCTGTTTTCCTACTTATCTCTTCTATACTACATTCAATCCCCCAGATTCTGCAAGCCTTGCATGGCATGCAGGATTAGTGCAGGAGCTTCAGCAGGCAATATGTCTGCAGTGCGATCCAGGAATAACCTATAGGGATGTGCACGAGTGCTCCTGCACTAGTTCTGCACGGACTCATCCCCTGTATGCAAATTACCCCATTTGCAGGAGAAATCTATGCAAATGAGGTGAATATGTGATCCAGGAAGCTGGAAACTGGCCGTGCAGGACTAGTGCAATCTGCAGAAATGTACTCCGCCAGTAACGGAGTACATTTCTGTAAATTACGAAATGGAGCCATGACAGCTCCAAATAAAGGGTGGATATCATGTAGAAAGCATGCCAATGGCCAAGTATAAGGCCATTGGCATGCAAAACACTTGAAAATAAAATCAAGTTTTATTTATTTATTTTTTAGCCGATCTCGGCTGTTTATGCATAGGGCAGCAGTGCGCAAATGGGATCGGGGGGGGGGTAAGAAAATAAACCTAAAATAAGATTCTAACTAAAATCACTACTTTGCCATTATACCTAATGACAGGCAGAAGACAACATGGCCAGTGAATAGTGTGGCTAAGGGGGGAGGCTCGGTGTGGGACATGTAACTATGCATTAGCAGGCAATCCTATGTAAATGAGAGGAATGATAGTGAATCCCAGATTTCCCCTGCATGCTGGTCAGCTCCCAGCAGTATAATAGCAGGAATAGCTTGGTGCAAGCCTAGGAGTTAGCTGACATCATAGGGAGTGTATCAGGCATACTGTAAGCGGATTGGAGCCCTGTGGCTCAGGCTTGCTCCTAGCTTAGCACAGCAAGGCAAGGGGGTGTGTCTGAGGCTGCCTAGCATTACACTATTTAAATTGGCTAAGCGGGTGTGCACACCGCGCACCAGGTTTTAAAGAAAAAAAAAAAAGTAAACCAGGAAATTGCAGCTCTGTGCACATTTGAGCACTGTGTTTGCATGGTGCACCCCCGGGCTTAAACAGGAAGGCAATGGGAAGGGAAAACAGCAGTAAGAAAGTAATCTAGGAGAACTAGCATAGCTGACAGGTGAAATGTATCAGAATCAGCCAATTACACAGGCAGCAGACCAGCCAACTCAGAACACTACAATAAACTATGCAAACACTTTCCCCTCTGGTTTTTCCCATATTCTACACCACCGGTGTATACAAGCAGGGAACTTTTAACAAACAAAACAAGAAAATGATAGGGGCTGCATCAGGCATCATACAACAACATGTAGCAGAGGCTGAGGGTGGTGAGGATGTGAATGCTGTCGAACAACCCACAGTGAGGAGACAGAGAAGAGTGTACAGACCCAGAGTAACCTACCAGGGGCTACATGAGCTGGATATAGTGGAGCACTATAGGGTGGACAGGGACCTCCTACAGTAAATTGTTGAGCTGTGTTAGCCACGCCTGATACACCGAACTAACAGAGGGGAACCCATCCTGGGGATATCATAGGGATCTCACAGGCATCTGCATCCAGAGTATTCCACCAGTTCCTGGATGCCATGTCAGCACATGCTGGTGAGCACGTATATTTCCTCAACACCCATTAGGTGTTGGTCAGCAATATGCGTCTCTTCCACCAAATAGCAGAATACCCTGAGGTAGTGGGTGCTATAGACTGCACGCACATATGCATCAAAGCACCACCCGGTGATTAGGGTAGGGTCTACATCAACTGCCAGGTCTTGTGCAATGCCCAGGTCATTATAATGAATATGTGTGCTGGCTGCCCTGGAAGCTATCACGATTCCCACATCTGGCATCTGACACAGCTGTACCAGAGATTTGCCAATGAGGCCATCCCTTACAGTCACCTAATGGGGGATGCTGGTTACACACTGGAGCCGTGGCTGATGACACCCATCAGAAATGCATACACAACTGAACAAGAATGCCATAATGAGGCACACGCCCAGACCAGACTTATAATAGAGCATGTGTTTGGGATGCTCAAGTCACGGTTCCAGTGCCTCCACACATCTGGTGGAGCCTTGCAGTACTCACCAGCTATATGTACTCAGATTGTTATGGAATGTGCCATGCTACACAATATGATACTATGGAAACAGCTGCAGCAGGAACAGCATGGGGCAGGGCCACAAACCCCACCAATGCCATGGCCTGCACAAGCACAGAGTGACTTGGAGGAGGAATAACCTGAGCCTGCCCCTGTAGGCCAATGGAGGCACCTCTCTCTGATTCGCGGATACAGTAAAAGGGATGCCAAACATGACACTACCTGTGCTCATCCGTGTATAGGGAGTATACTATGTGTATCTGACATAGGCAGCCCTCCAGCACCATCCTCAATACTGTCACACCCACAAGGTAAGTCAATCAACCTACCAATTGCCAAATGGAGTAGAATCTATCGTTACCAGTACCTATGCTATGGATGTGAGCATGCAAGGGAATCGGGTGGCTGAATGGTATGTCAGCAAATAGTAGACATCCATAGTGGCACCATGAGATCTGTAACAAATACTGGAGTCACCATCGTAGCCAGTACTACACAGGGTGACAAAACCCACTGCAGGAAATTTGGTGGGCGACATGTGGGTCCATATGACTCACACATGCCAGTCAGGGAGGTCCACATACACAACAACTGTCTCAGCCGGCAGGACAGGTGTAGAAAAACACAAACAGAGGCTGTGATATAGCCTCTGAATGATGCCTATGGGTAACCTCCCGCCAAGCCGACACAGACAGACTACAGTAGGTCAGGCAGTGAGATTTTAGTTCTGAAGGGTAGGAAGTCAGACACTAATATGTAGGTCAACCAAAGCTAAGACGTGTAGTACACTGATATGACTCTAGTCAACATGATAGGTTAGAATACAGAATGAAAAGGAGTACCTGACATACCAGTACAGTCATAGCAAATGTGTACAAGTGCCAGGTGTGCCCCCCATCCTATATAGAAATGTAGAAACAGTCAGGTGTGCCCCCCTAAATCCTGTGTAGAAATGTAGTAACAGTCAGGTGTGCCCCCCCAATCCTGTGTAGAAATGTAGAAACAGTCAGGTGTGTCCCACGCAATCCTATCTAGAAATGTAGTAACAGTCAGGTGTGCCCCTCACTCCTATGTAGACATGTAGAAACAGTCAGGTGTGCTCCTTCCCCCAATCCAGTGTAGAAATGTAGTAACAGTCAAGTGTGCCCCCCAATCCTGTGTAGAAATGTAGAAACAGTCAGGTGTGTCCCCCCACAATCCTATGTAGAAATGTAGTAACAGTCAGGTGTGCCCCCCACTCTATGTAGACATGTAGAAACAGTCAGGTGTGCCCCTTCCCCCAATCCAGAATAGAAATGTAGTAACAGTCAGGTGTGCCCCCCACCCAATCCTGTGTAGAAATGCAGTAACATGTATGTGTAGGTATAATACCAGTGGAGCACAGATGCCCAGAGGTGGCCAAGGTAGCAGGATAGGTTGTAGCATTTGCACAATATGCAGGTCTGTGTGTGTTAGGTTGGTATGATTTTCATATTGTGTGAGAGTGGTCAGTATGTATGCATGTTCAGGTAAGACCTGGTGGCCATTGCCCACTCCTGCTGATGACAGGGACAAGTCCTCACAACTGCATGCCAAAGACAATGCCCACCAGTATAACACATGCTAGCAATAAGCCATTGTAAATGTATGGTGGTAATATATGTCCCCATCTGAAGGACTGACATGGCATGGCTGTTGAGCTAGTTATACAAGCAGTACACAGGGGAAAGTACCCCAGACATACAGTATATATTGTGTCACTGTGAAATGGAGACACCCTTGGAATTGTACATACAGGTATGTGTCAGATTAACTGGTCCTGTAGTAGGAGATACCAGTGGTGTCTCTCCGAACACTTGCAGATCACAAAGGAGGTAGGACTGATGTATTGGGAAGCAGCTGATGTACCTGCACATGCCAGCATAACTGGAATGCCCCATGCATATCTGTGTGTCAGATGTAAGTTGTGTGCATAGCACACATGCACCCAGCTCCTGCAAACACCACCCACAGGTACCTCTATGGTCATATCCCTGCTGTGGGGAATGGTTACAATATGACCCCACCTGTATATGGCAATAGTGGAAGCATGCAACATGCAATGCAGGTGTCCCATGCAGTTAAGTCCCTAGCTATAGGTAGCACCCAGCCAGCATCCACACCACCTGATCAAGACTGGTAGAAGGTATTGGCATGAACACCTATCACACCTACCCTGTCACCCCAGGTGAATATACTGTATGATGGTCTGAGACTGTAGGGCTGACAGAATGCTATGGCCTGCCACATCTGGCCTGCAGCAAAACCTAATGGCCCACAGGCCTCTGCCAAAGGCCTGTGTCTCACATGTACTGCCAATGCATGTTATGTCATGGACACCCAAATAACAACATAACACACTCCACTTAAGCCATATGCAAGGCCATGTGGACAAACCACAGTAATATGTCTACCATGTCCCACTGCATGAACTGTGGACCAGCACTAACACACACACTTGTGATGGGGTGATACCATTAGGGAAAGTATCAGAGAATGTATGCATAACATATGGAAGAGGTTAGAATAACAGAGGGGGAGGAAGCATGGGCAGCATGGAATGTGCAGGGTCTGACACCAAGCTGTTTGTGCACACTATCTCTGGCTGCAAACACATACATTGTTGGCTACAAACCTGCCCATACACTACAATAGGGGTAATGTCCTGACCCATGGCCCCTGCTGCTGGGTAACCTTTGCAAATCTGTTCAGCTGTGAAGCATTGCCACAGCAAGATAAGTCCATACTGTCATGTTAATGGATGTACAGGTATGGGATCCTCTGCCAGCACTATACCAAGGTGCTGGACTGGATATACAGACCCAGCAGCAAGTGTCTGCAGCTCCCCCTCCAGAATGGCATAATTTTCCATGAATACGTAGGTGTCTTCCCACAATACCAAACACAGATGCAGTCACCCTTGTCCCCCAAGATATCACTTTGAGCAAGAATGTCCACCTGACAGTACATGAGGACAGAAAACATCACAGTGTATAACAGTACACGTCTGAATATCTCTGCTACCAGCAGTACCATGCAGCTGAAGCAGCACAGACAATCACCTACAGTACACACTATCCCCTGCACAGTTTGTCCCCATATTGACAAATGATCGACAGATACCCTGCAAAAATACTTTGCTTCCTGTAGGTGTACAACACAAAGGTCTGCACTGGAGTACAAACTACCTGGAATTGATCCACACATTCAATACAGAAGGGCATACTGGGCATGCTCACACACTTAGAGAAATGAAGACAATGTCAGACAACATACTTGAAATGTCTTACTGGCATGCTCACACACTTAAACAAATGAAGTCCATGTCTGCAAATAACAGTGGACCATATATATCTGGCATTTGCAGATGTTAGTGCATACACTCCTCAGTATGCACCACAGTGGATAAGAATACAGACACATATCCAAGGACAACGCACTATAATAAGCCAAAAGTAGACGTACATAGATGTGTGGAAGAGAGTGACTGCGACAAAGAGCCATCCATTATGAAGCCTGTCCCACACAGCACACAGCGAAATGGGTACAACCACATGAGGTGTAAATGTCACTCACTGAGGATATTAGCCACCAGTATCCATCAGCATTACAGACTACGTGGTGCAAGTGCTAGCTGTGCAACATGACTGTACAAGGAAGTAGTCATCTAGCAGCTGTATACATATAACTGTGGAAAGTAACCCTGTATGTGCCCTCATGTGGTGTGCCAACCTCTAGAGGAATGGGTTATGGCCCATGCACACACACTGCCCTCCTCATAGCCCTACTATGGCAAGACTGCTGAGGTCATCCACTTTGAAATACACCTTTGGGAAGGTGTAGCCCAGTAAAATCCGTGGCACATCCTATAACTGCATACTGCTGTAGTGTGATGAACTAGTTTGGTAAGAGTTCTAATCCCAGACATGGAAACTGTGTGGGTGGATGTATGTCTCTATCTGTGTAGAGAGCAATGATTTTTAGGCTTGTCACACTCACTACAATTCAAATGTCCTACTTTGGCAAGGCTGATGATGTCATTCAATGTGAAATACACCTTTCGGAAAGTTATAGCCCTAATCACCGTTATGCATCCTATAACTGCGTACTGCTGTAGTGTGATAAACTAGTTAAGTAGGAGTTATAATCCCAGACATGGAAACTGTGTGTGTGTGTGTGTGTGTGTGTGTGTGTGTGTGTGTGTGTGTGTGTGTGTGTGTGTGTGTGTGTGTGTGTGTGTGTGTGTCTGTGTGTGTGTGTCTGTCTGTGTAGAGAGCAATGCTTTTTAGGCTAGTCACATGCACTACAATTCAAATGCCCTGCTTTGGCAAGGCTACTGCTGTTATTCACTGTGAAATACACCTTTAGGAAAGGTGTAGCCCAATCATCTATGTGGCATGTTCTATAACTGCGTACTGCTGTAGTGTGAAAAACTAGTTAGGTAGGAGTTCTAATCCCAGGCGTGGCAAGTGTGTGTCTCTGTCTGTGTAGGGAGCAATGTATTTTAGGCTAGTCACACTCAATACAATTCAAATACCCTACTTTGGCAATCCTGCTGATGACATTCACTGTGAAATACATCTTTGGGGAAAGAGTGCTCCAGTAATCCCCATGGTGTGTCATATAATAGCTTAATGCTGTAGTGTGATATAGAAGTCTGGTAGGGGTTCTATTCCCACACATGGCAGTTGTGGATGTTTTTAGGTGTGTGTTTCTATGTCTGTGTAGGGAGCAATGCATTTTAGGCTACTCACGCTCACTACAATTCAAATGCCCTACTTTGGCAATCCTGCTGATGTCATTCACTGTGAAATACACCTTTGGGGAAAGAGATAGTAATCTCTGTGACACGTCATATAACTGCATAGTGCTTTAGTGTAATAAACTAGTTAGGTAGGAGTTCTAATCCCAGACATGGCAGGTGTTTGTCATGCGTACCCTGTGTGGAGGTGGGTGTGAGTGTGTAACAACTGGACTCAATGTGGAGCGGGTTTTGCAAATTTCTTATATGGTGGCCCTAGTATATATCACAATGTCCACCATACAGGGATAACAGATGTAGAATAGCCGAGAAGCTGGAGTGCAAATCCTTACCCCTACATGTGACATCAAGGCCAGGCAAACAAAGTTAGCAACCCTTGTATTACCCAGAGAACACTCTCAACCCATGTCTCATACACACACACACTTGCCTAGGCAACAGCCACTATGTTGGTAGCACCCTGCATATCGCCCACTGATAGTAACCATGGTGTGATTGCATTGAGATACAGAGGGGCATGGCACCTTGTCCATCAGTCCAATAGGCACATACATGCCGACTGTGCACCTTCCCTATGTTCCAGACACCTGTAACACCTGTGGTGCCATCAAATGCGACCCAAAAAGGACATACCATGCCTGAACAACATGCCCTGTATGGACAGATGCCACTGACACCAGGGAATACTGGTATCATGCTATCAATGTAGGTGCAGGATCAACCTGCTGTCCATTAACTCAGCATATGCTCAGGTTACCTCTACAACACCTTGCTGTATCCTATAGCCATCAAATGTTATCAATTTATTCTTCCAATACAAGATTATAAACATTTAAAAAGATTTTCTTACAGATTTTAAATTAAAAACTACACTGCATTAATATCTCTGTCTAGTGCAGGTAAATAGATATTAGTTGTCTATATGGTATATATATTTAATTTATATAATATTAATTATTTTATTAATTATCTCAATTCAACAACCAAGTAAGACAGAACAAACTCCAAGCCAGATATGAACTCATAATGAGAGAAAAAAAATGCTGCTGACAATAAATGTGTGATGTAACTGTGTGTGTGTAATCGAAATATTGTAAATTGTTTACAAACACAAACAAGTGTATGTAGTGCAGTTGTGACTTATAAAATGTGGTTTAAGACCTAGAACTAGAACCTAAACTATAACTATAAAAATAAAAATAGCTGAAAAAAGTTTGCCATTTATACTCTCCATAACCACTATGGTTCCAAAGATACGAACATTTGTCTGAAATGTGAAACATAATTTTGTGTGTCAAAAGGCAGGCTCCGTTCCATTGGAAGTTAGAGTGCAAACTTCCTGAGCTTCATTGACGTGATTGAGTTAACAGCTCCTGCCACATGAGGCCAGGACTGGCACATCTGATGATAGCAATCTGTGTATACAACATGGGCCAGACATCCCAGGTACAGTTCCACATGTCACTGTACATGCATGTGGGAGGTGTGCACATCCCAGACACCATCCATGTCATGGGCTAAGAAAAACATACATGGCAAGCAATGCACAGCATCGGCCAAACACAATAGCTACCCAGGTGACTGGACAGTGAATACAATACCCACCTGTGTGGGCAAATCCAGACACTACACCCCTGAGCCACACTGCAGATCATTTTTATGTGGCCTGATGCCAAGCTATACCCATGACCTAGCTTTGTATAGCCATCTGGCACAGTCGACCACTACATACCCATGAAGCAATGCACCCATGCATGTCAGTACTGGCACCCTGTGTCTGTCTGTGTGTTGTATGATGCCTATGACCATGTTCGCATTCACTACAGCCCCCACTGGCATACTGAAGCATGCTATCTGATGTCAGACATCTCCACATACCCTTTGCCCATATAATTTCTGTATGACCCCTGTGGTGCATGTAATACCTGCACAGTACTGTGTTGTGGCAGTCTCACTAGTGATGAGTTGTATTCCTGGCCCTGCCAATGTGTCAATGTGTGTGCGTCCTTGTGAGAGTATAGCTGCGTTGATGCTGACACCTGTTCATGCAGACAGGCATGTGTACTACACCTACCGTGTAGCTACCATATCACTGCTGCAGATGTCTCTCACCATCACATATACGTTTGGAGGGCTCCTCAACATGTAACCTATGTGGCACATCCAATAACTGCATAGACATGTGACAGCACTACATAGTTGTGAGGGTTTGATACCCTGTACTGGTAGGTGAGTGACACAAATATGCTTAAGTTTTACTCTCCCACCCCCTCTCTGGTGGATGTGGAGACTTATACCTGGTTTGCTTAGGCAGAAGCATGTGTATTTTAAGTGATGCTCATGATCAGCTGATGGCCTCTGCATGAATTGCAGCCCTCCTCTAGATGATTGCATATGGAACAGCTCTGGTAACATTCCTATAGCCAATTGCATGGAAATACACTCCAATATCTAGGAACATCATATTGGTGTTGGGCCTTTTAATTTACTGTGAGCAGGAACTCGATCTGTTGTTTGGCAAACAGCATCACAGATGGATTGGGGATTTACCTCTAACAAAATACACTGTGGAAACAGGCCAACACACAGGAGGGGGATGCACCTGACCTGACTACAGACTATAAGTGCTGCTGTACTGCATTTGGAGTAATGTTGGCTTAACAGGGTGTGTGTGGATATGGCTGTCCTACATGTTTTAATACCTGCCATGTCAGTGCCATGTTTTTGTGGAAACCCCCATCTGTAGGGTCATCTGCAGACTGGGGAGTGTGTGGTGCCTTTTGTTTCATGTGTTACCCACAGAGCACCTATCTGTGAACTGCAGTAGGTAGTGTAAGGATTGCAGTCTGTAGATGGTGACAGCCATGAGAGTTACTGACTTCATATCCCTCATAGGACATATGTTGCAACAAACCTTGTTACAACAGTAAATGTATGAGGTTATCACAGCAACATGTCAATACAGGCCCTGTGTTTGTGCCTCCAGCCACAACTCTGTTAACCTTTGTACATATGTCATACAGTAAGAGGTGCATATGTCCTGTACACCATATTTGTGACATCATATCTGATAACAGACCAGTGAGATATCAGACTGCTACACATGCTATGTATAGTAGGGGTTATATTTGATGACATAACCTGGACATTCTGTGGCTGCTTGTACAGTACTGAGGTCTGTGTACTTATGATGATTGTCGACAGTATGTGTATTGTTAATATGTACCTTGGCCTGTGTACAGACTGTGGTAGATGTCATTGTTCTTGGTCCTGTTCTATCTGATGCTACATGCTGTTCCACTGTATGTTACCCTATTGGCTTACATGTTTGTAGGGCCAAACACACACATGTCCCATACCACAGACAGGCAGCAGACCACACTGTGTAGCAGCCCAGTATATGCAGGGTTAGTGTGTGAGTGGCACATATGAAGATGGTGTTGAACAGATAGTCCATATACTGTAATATTACGCTAGCTTACCATATGTGGCTGTGGCTGTGTTCACATTGGTTGTGGTTATGCACTTTCACACAGGTGTCTGTTACTCTGTGCTGTGACATGCCTGTATAGCCTGCTATATATGCAGGTACATGTGTATTCCTCCATAGGAAATGTAGACCACTGTTGAGCCAGTCTGCCTGTAGCCTGCACAGTGCTTTGTTACATGCCTAGCAGCTTAGTGTACTTACCCAGTGAGATATCATGTACAGATACTTGCCAGATGTACTGCTGCCAGGCCACCATAACAATCATGTATGTAAGATAAAGCAGTGGAATGCTGTACAGATGTATGTCAATAACTAGTGGGTGGTACGTGGCCATGGCTCTGTACCAGTGGTTATTATGTGTCAGGACAGACAGGGGTGTGTGAATGCATAACCTATGGGGCAAATGTATACCAGTAATTATGTGTTATACCCATCTACATGGCTGCTAACATCCACATTGTCAGGCTTGGTCCACATGTCTTGCACTAAGGGGTTCTGTGTATACCTCTGGACTTTCCAGAGTGTGTCAGACTGTCCACATATATTGACCAATATCTCTGCTGTAGTCCACAGGAGCATTACTGTGCTAACAGTGGTACTGTACTATGCCATTAAGATGTTTGTCAGTAGCCAAAGGTGCACATGTTAAAAGCAAATGTGACCTCCCACATACACCATGTCTGTGAAGACAATCCCTATTACAGTAGAAATAATCTACAAATATACCTGAAATATATACCTGACATCCCCTTGCAATATGAAGTTGGGGCTGAGGTAGGGTTCCACTCCATGTTCAGGACATATGGTGAACATATATGTATATATAATTATCCAGATATCTATATAGATATATACACATATACTTAACATACATAGATGTATATGTATATGTAAATAGATATACATATAAGCACTCAGATATATACATATACAGAGCAATATATGTCAACACATATACAGATAGAGATACATATGCACATATACGTATGGATATCTACATATATACTGACAGTAGTAGGTATATCAGAATTTGTATGTATGCAGATATAGCCATAGATATCTACATATATACCAACATAACTAGCCGTATCTGTACACATAGGATGTGCATACATATATCAGTATATATACATATATCTATATATGCATATAAGTATATCTATATATACATATATGTATATGTATATATATGTATATATATATATATATATATATATATATATATATATATATATATATATATATATATATATATATATATATATATATATATATCTTCTTTCGGCTGCTCCCATTAGGGGTCATCACAGCGGATCAACTGTTTCCATTTCTTCCTGTCCTCTGCATCTTGCTCTGTCACAGCAACCACCTGCATGTCCTCTCTCACCACATCCATAAACCTTATCTTAGGCCTTCCTCTTTTCCTGTTACTTGGTAGCTTCATCCTTAGCATTTTTTTCCCAATATACTCTGCATCCCTTCTCAGCACATGTCCAAACCAATGTAATCTTGCCTTTCTGGCTTTGTCTCCAAACCTTCCAACCTGGGCTGACCCTCTAATATACTTATTCCTAATCCTGTCCATCCTCGTCACACCCAGTGCAAATCTTAACATTTTCAGCTCTGCGTCAAGTTCTGACTCCTGACTTTTTGTCAGTGCCACTGTCTCCAACACATATAACATAGTTGGTCTCACTACCCTCTTGTAGACCTTCCCTTTCACTCTTACTGGTACTCGTCTGTCACAAATCACTCCTGACACTCTTCTCCACCCACTCCATCCTGCCTGTACTCTTTTCTTCACCTCTCTTCCACAGTCACCATTACTCTGAACTGTTGATCCCAAGTATTTAAACTCATCCACCTTCACCACCTCTACTCCCTGCATCCTCTCCATTCCTCTATTCTTCCCCTCATTCACACACACATATTCTGTCTCAGTCCTGCTGACCTTCATTCCTCTTCTCTCTAGAGCATATTTCCACCTCTCCAGGGTATCCTACACCTGTTCCCTACTCTCACTACAAATCACAATGTCATCTGAAAACATCATAGTCCACGGGCACTCCTGTCTGATCTCATCTGTAAATCTGTCCATCACCATTGCAAATAAGAAAGGGCTCAGAGCTGATCCTTAATGTAATCCCACCTCCACCTTAAACACATCCATCACTCCCACCGCAGACCTCACTGATGTCACACTACCCTTGTACATATCCTGTACCACTCTTACATACTTCTCTGACACTCCCAACTTTCTCATACAATACCACAACTCCTCTCTAAGCACCCTGTCATACGCTTTCTCTAAGTCCACAAAGACACAATGCAACTCCTTCTGACCTTCTCTGTACTTCTCCATCAACACTTTCAGAGCAAACATTGCATCTCTAGTGCTCTTTCCTGGCATGAAACCATACTGCTGATCAGTAATCATCACCTCCCTTCTTAACCTAGCTTCCACTACTCTTTCCCATAACTTCATGCTGTGACTGATCAATTTAATCCCTCTGTAGGCACTACAGCTCTGCACATCACCCTTATTCTTAAAAATCGGTACCAAAACACTTTTTCTCCATTCTTCAGGCATCCTCTCACTTTCCAAGATTTCATTAAACAATCTAGTGAAACACTCCACTGCCATTTCATCTAAACACCGCCATGCTTTCACAGGTATTTCATCTGGACCAACAGCCTTTCCATTCTTCATCCTCTTCATAGCTATCCTTACTTCCTCCTTGCTAATCTACTGCACTTCATGATTCACTATCCACACATCATCCAACCTTCTCTCCCTCTCATTCTCTTCATTTATCAGCCCCTCAAAGTACTCTTTCCATCTGCTCAACACACTCTCCTCGCTTGTGAGTACATTTCCCTCATTATCCTTTATCACCCTTAAATGCTGCACATCTTTCCTAGCTCGGTCCCTCTGTTTAGCCAATGGGTAAAGGTCTTTTTCTCCCTCCTTAGTGTCCAACCTTTCATACATCACTTCATATGCCTTATCCTTAGCCTTTGCCACCTCTCTCTTTGCCATGCACCTCATCTCCTTATACTCTTGTCTACTTTCTTTATCTCTCTGACAATCCCACATCTTCTTTGCCAACCTCTTTCTATGTATACTCTCCTGTACTTCTTCATTCCATCAACAGGTCTCCTTGTCCTCCTTCCTCTTTCCAGATGTCACACCAAGCACCTTTCTAGCCATCTCTCTTACTATCTCTGCTGTAGTTACCCAGCTATTCAGTAACTCTTCACTGCCATCCAGTGCCTGTCTTAACTCTTCCCTGAACTCCACCTCACAAGTACCCTTTTTCAATTTCCACAATTTAAACCTTGGTGCTGCCCTCACACTCATCCTCCTCTTCTTGATCACCAATGTCATCCTACAAACCACCATCCTATACTGCCTAACTACACTTTCCCCTGCCACCAATCTCCTTCATACTGGCCCTTCTACATAAGATATAATCCACCTGTGTGCATCTTCCTCCACTCTTGTATGTCACCTTATGCTCCTCCCTCTTGTTAAAATACTTATTTACCACAGCCATGTCCATCCTTTTCGCAAAATCCACTACCATCTGACCTTCTGCATTCCTTTGCTTAACACCATACCTCATCACTTCCTCATACCTCTGTTCCCTTCACCAACATGCCCATTGAAATCTGCTCCAATCACCAGTCTCTCACCCTTGGGTACAGTCATCACCACTTCATCCAACTCACTCCAAAATTTTTCTTTCTCATCCGTCGCACACCCACCTTGTGGAGCATATGCACTAACAACATTCATCATTACACCATCAATTTCCAGCTTCATAAACATCACTCTCTCTGACATTCTTTTCACCTCCAAAACACTCTTAGCATACTGTTCCTTCAGGATAACCCCTACGTCATTTCTCCTCCCATCCACACCATGATAAAACAATTTGAACCCACCTCCGATACACCTAGCCTTGCTCCCCTTCCATCTGGTCTCTTGCACACACAATATACCAACCTTCCTTCGGTCCATCATATCAGCTAGCTCTCTCCCTATACCAGTCATACTGCCAACATTCAAAGTTCTGACCCTCACTATCACAGTGCTAGCCTTTACCTGCCTTCGGGCATGCCTTCACCCTCTTCTCCTCCTTTGGCCAGCAGTAGCCCAATTTCCAACAGCACCCTGTTGACCAACAGTACTGGTGACGGTCGTTGTTAACCAGGACCTTGACCGATCCGGTATGTCTATCAGTACTGTTGTCCGCATGTATGATTTGGCAAAATTTTATGCTGGATGCCCTTCCTGATGCAACCCTCCCCATTTATCTGGGCTTGGGACCGGCACAAAGAAATGCACTGGCTTACTCATATATGAAGAGATGTACACATGGTCATATATATGTTGTACTATACAGATCTGTAAACAGACATATCTATGAGTATACACGTGTATGTACATGTAGACATATATATAGACCTATTATATGTATAAAACCATATTCCTGTCATGTGTAAACCTTACAGTTGTGTATACCCTCCCAGATGTATATCACCATATGTATCTGCTTTGTGTACATTATGATAAAACAACATATGTCATGCAGCAGTCATATTAATAGCAAGGACTACACAATTTAGGAAGTAAGGGCAATTGTTCAATACTACTCAATATGTGTATTGACAGCTATATTACAATAGCTGTTCACAGTGGTCATGGCATAGCAGTTAAGTGTTGTGACCCTAGTGTACAGGGTCCTGAGTTCAAGACCTGCAAGGGCTGTTCATCTTGTTGCTGGGCAGAACAAGGGCTATTGGATACAGAGTGGTTAAGGCAGTTTTGAGTAGTTTTGAGTGGGTTTGCGAGAAGCTAAGCGGTGCTAAGCTATGGGTAAACGTATGGGCACTTACACAGTCTAGGCTTTGTTTACCAGTGTGAAAATCAGCTCAGCTGTTATATTGCAGCAATATTGATACTTGCTAAGCATGGCTTAGCCCTGGTAACCAGGTCACACTACCCAGTCTGATAACATAGCAGGGAACTGACAAAATAAGTGTATGTAATGTCATGTACAATGCATGCACTGATGTGCTGTCATTACAGTAGCAAGGGGTGTGAGTGTCATATGTGGGGCAGATGTATATGAGGACTGTACAGCACTGTTATCCATGTGAATGTGTTACATACAATGGTATTAGGCCAGGGAATGTGCTGTCACTCTGGCATGTAGTGTATCATGGCAGTACTAATGTTGACAGTGCTTACCCAGGCAAGAGCAGAGTGCTAAATGTAGTACTGATAACAGGCACACCTGCAGGCATAGCTGGACACTGAGGCCTCCCTGTTGTATGCCTGGCGTGTGAGCTGCGTCACAGTATATGCACCTTACTGGGTAATTATTTGACGTGTAGAATGTAACTGTAGACTACCATCGGTACAGCACATGTTAGTGAGGGCTTCTGATATGTAGTTATGGCATACATATTGTTGTCAAACGTCTATCTGTCAATACACTCTTCCTACTGCATAGCTACTCGCCAAGCTGATGACTGTCAGTCCCTGTACAGATGTGCAGATGGCAGGTATCCAGCTGGAATATGTGCAGGCAACCTAAGCTTGACTGACACTGACTTGTCTGCCCAGCTGTGTAAGAACTGGCACATATGGGAGATGTCACCCTGTATGCACCATATGCCATGGGTACCTCCACTACACTACCACAGTCAACAGAACATGCTTGGGTACAGGTCTCCATCACAGACACTAACCACATGTTGTAATGCATGTTGCATACATGTCACCTTGATCACCTCATTGGCCATGTGCAGGAGGCACCTGGAGGATTGGCTGATGCACGTCATTCTCACCATGAGGGTCACCACAGTAGTGTCTGTCGATAGATTGCCTGCTGCCACATGGCAGGTGGCAGGCTACCACTGTGCACACAACCAGCACACAACCCATCTCTCCTTGGACAATAACTAGGTACATGGCTATGACCACCTGCAGTGATGTATCCCTGTACTGACACATGTGTACATGTGCATGACTGAGTATACCAGTGTCTGTGTGTTAGCACAGCTGTACTTAGAAATTCCATGAGGGCCTTCACAACCAACACAACACCCATTGCCAAAGTCAGTTGTGGCGGCTCCTGTATGGGACAATATATGTACCCTGTTAAGCTCCTCCCTATACCAACTACATGAGCCTTGCAGTACCATCACAACAGTGTTTTACAAATGGGTTGATTGGCATGGGATACTCATTGTGTTCTGGCATGTGTGTGTAATTGTGCATGTCTGTATATCTGTAGGGTACAGCATTCTGAGGCCACATACTCCTATTACAATACCCATTGCTACACAGTAGTACAGATAGTGTTGTTGCTGCCCATAGGTGAGGCATGACAATGCAACACCCTACTATGCATGTGTCATGTGCATTAGCTGCATATCCCTGTAGTACCACTGTTGGGGTATACTATGGGTTGTATTACAGTTGCGGCCAATGTGTGAGATTGGGTATGGCAGAGTGTCATCATGGGTTTCAGGGTGTACAATATCCACTGGGGATGTGGGTGCTGTGTACACTGTCATTACACCAAGGTACACCCAGTATATGTCCCATGTACCACGTTATGGTTACCACTGTCACCACCAATTGTGCAAGTAACTGATACCACAATCCCGGCCAGTTATGCATGTGCTGTGTGCAGCCTACCTATAACACATTGGACAAACAGTGAAGTTAGTTAGCAGCGATAGGCTCTGGTATCTCAGATGTGTATCTGCCTGTTATGTGTCTGTTTATGTGTATATGAAGGTATGTCACACTATGTATTGTCCATATACACCCATTACATCCCCCATTAGCAAACAGTATATGTCTGGGGATGTTCTTCATGTAACATGTAACCTGAGACACACCTCACCCTAAATGCTATGTGGTGTGTGAAATGTGAGCCACACACTTCAGCATCACTGCATAGCTAGGTAGGGGTCTAGTCCCAGTGTTGCCAAGCAACAGTGTGTGTGTATGTGGATGGGTCTACATCAGGTTGCAGGGTATACACACCTCAACTGGTCACCTGTCCATGTGGCACAGGCAATAACCATTTTAGTAACCTGTGACATGTGTTCAACTGTACCCCAGATATGTCACAGCCATAATGTCACCACAGTGCCATACCTCATTGTGTAATATGACTGCAGATCATCCTCGTGCTGACACATGTACACCTACAACACAAATGGATAACATTATGGAGACCACAACCAACCAGTGTTACTAACAGCTATAATGCATCATTGCTGGATGGCTACACTACCTGCCATATATGCATTACACTTTACTCTTCATTGATGGTATGGGGTGGATGGATGTGGCACAGGTATCATCATATGCACAGGGCATCCTAGTGCTGGCACATGTACACCTACAACACAAATGGATAACATTATGGAGACCACAAACAACCAGTGTTACTAACAGCTATAATGCATCATTGCTGGATGGCTACACTACCTGCCACATATGCATTACACTTTACTCCTTACAACATGTTACACTGCAGTACTGTGGTACACTGTAGTAAAGTCACTGTGTGTATCAGAACCATATTAGCCTGTCCCTGCATTGATGGTATGGATGACAGGGATGTGGCACAGATATCATCATAAGCACAGGGTGTGATGTTGGTTTGCTAGAGGCCGAGGTTGGGCCATACATTTGACACCATTTGGTTGGGTGAGGGGTGCACTGTGGGGAGCTGGGCATGGTGTTGTGATGTGTGTACGTATGGGGTTACCCTAGGTGTGTTTGTATAGTATGTGGGTATGCATGCACACAGTTCTGCCATGTGGCTGCCCTACACAGGTGTTTATGGACAGCTGCAGACCATACCTGGTAGGGTGTGCAGTTCACTACCTCCAGCCATGGCACATGGTCTGTACCTTCCAGGGGTTCCATAGCCACATCCCAGTACAGGCCTCGATGTTCTACTCTCACCTGCTGATGGCAAATATCTGCTGGTACCAGGCCCCTCCTGGGACTGGCCATGCCCACGTGCTCATGGCCTGCTGTCATGTGGTGTGGACAGCACTCCCCTGCACTGCCGAGGCTGGTACTGTCACTACGAGAGCCCCTTGGTGTCCTCACACATCCACATTGACTGCCAGCTGTTGGTGTTGTTGGCCTACATCCACACAGCTGTCACCGCACTCCCACCACACATTCAAGCACAGACAGACCAGAGTTGATGAGGGCCATTATCTCAACTGATCATCTATCTATGAACTCAGTTAATGCAAAGATGGCACCTGCCAGTTCACAGATTTTGTCACTTACAGATGTGAGAGCAGCCATCTGCAGACTCAGGCCCTGTCTGGTGTAACGTTCTATACATGCCTGCACCTCCATGACAGCCTGAAACATGCACCTGCTGGTACCAGCTATGTTGCTTCTGCCAAGGGCATGATGTCCAGTGACCCTACCATGAGCACCCTGGGACATCTGCCTATGTGGTGCCCTGCCAGACATCTGGCTATTCCTGCTGCAACCAGACAAAGTAGGCATTTTTACCACACCTCTCTGTGCACAGCCACCAAACGCCAGCTGTCCCTCAGTTATGGCCACTGGTGATGGGTTATGTATAGGCACTGAAACTGTGTGCGGGGGTGGGGAGGATAAAAGGGGGATGTCAAATGATGGTGCTGTTTTGGCTCCTGACAACTGCATGTGTGCCTCAACAGTACTATCATCATCTTCATGTCTGTATGGACACCAACATCAGATTGCATGCAGGAGGGACCCTGACCCACCTAATTACCTGTGGGGGAAAACAATAAACACACTTTAAAATCTGTACAGCATTGCCAAACAGTACACACACTCACACACACACCCAAACACACACACACACACACACACACACACACACACACACACACACACACACACACACACACACCACCGTAATACCTACCTGTTTGTGACTTTACAGATAGTCCCACATGTATTTCCATGTGTTACCCATCCTGCATCACACTTGGTAACATACACGCATTAATACCACTCATTAACATAGCAGTCCTCTAAATGCCTAGACGAGTAAGCACAACACAAGACCTGTTACTACATTACCTGCCTGAGTTGTGTGTAGTGGTGTAAGATGGCCTCACTGCTGTCATTCAGTGTTCACCCTACATATGTCCGGACATCATGAGCATGGCCCCTGTATGTGTGGGATGCTATGTTCACTCCATAATATCATGCACTGATGTGTCACATTAATGTATTGCTCAGTACATGACAGATATGCTGCTCAATCAGCCTATCATGTGACAACTGTAATTTATGGATACACTCACTGGTGTTGACTATTTCTTCCCCAGTGCATCTGTAGTGCTGCATACATGGGTTGTAGGTCACCTCTCTGCTGAATGCGATATTAAAGGTATACCTCGTGTCTACCTTCCCTCTCAATGCCTGTTCCATGCTAGAGATCTTATTATACTATCAGCTGTCCTGTGATTACATACATGACAAGTATTCATGGTGTGTAATGTAGCAGTCTATGTCCATGTACTGCACAGTCCCAAAGGGAGGTACTGCTGTATGAACATCCAAGAATCACACATGTGCATACATGGCCACCCACACAACCCCACACACATGCACACACGCATCCTACATGCATCAACCTCCCTTCACTTCACCAAAGTGACCCTACAGACAATCTAACTAACCACCATAATGCACACACATGCACACACACACACACACACACACACACACACACACACACACACACACACACACACACACACACACACACACACACACACACACACACACACACACACACACACACACAGGTGAGGTTGCACAATGATAGTACACACAGTCCTCCTATTACCCATCTGTCAATATGCAGAACATATGGTACACAACAGCATGCAGTGCAGCTATAGTCAATCCATGCTAGCAACAGTATATATGCGTGTGATGCATGTGCTGTGTCAATAGGTGATGCCCCTTCTCCTGGATACCACTGCACCCATGTGCACAGTATTGCTGTGCACCTGTTCTGCACCCTGCCATGTACTGTGCACCACACCTTGTGCAGTACTGTGTCAGTTATGTCAGTTTTAATGCTCACTGTCCCCATGTTTTTCAGCAGCGCATACCTGGGATGATATGTGGACAGATGTCATTTGTGAATGCCTGATGTCTGATTTACAGCTGTCAACATCAGCGGACCATGTATGACCAATCCAATGATGTTACACTAACAACTATCAGAGCATGTCATGGCTATGGAGGGTGTACACACCCTTCCTAATACGACACACCCATCCGTGATCTGCATTGGGACAACATCACTGCATATCTTAACAATACACGAGCCTGATATGTGATATATGTCCTGTACTTTCACATGCAGTGTCTACAGAATGTGTTAGGTGGGTGGATGCTGACCACAATGCATGCACTCCATGTGGGCATATGTGTGCTATGATGGTTTGTTACACCTCTTGTTGTGTGTACTACAGCAGTCACTACTCCTGGTGGGGGTATACCAGCATGGGTCATCTGCAATTGCCAGTGTATGTTCAGACTGCCCTAAACAAGGTCTCTGTTGTATCCCATGCCCTACACATGTCCCCTAATCTGCATGATTGCAAGGTCTACTCATGTGCAAATCCCTTGGTGTTCACACACTGCCATCACTATTGCTGTGGAGATAGGGTTACATCTGCCACAGGTCCTGAACCTGACTATGTGCAGATACAGCCATTCTTAGCATCCTTAAGATACCTGCTGCAGTGCACTTGTGTGTCATGCTGACACCCCCTCCTTCAGCATTTTTGCAGATGCATGACAAGTAAGCTCTACACATGTGTGTCACTTTGCAATGTCCCATACACTGAACACCATATGTTACAGACTAGTACCAGCTGATAATGTGGACTACTGTAATGCCTTATGCCATAGTGTATCTCTGCAGCAGCTGTCATTGTCCTACAGGTATATACACTGGTGTCGCACTGTACATGAGTGTTGTTCCAAACATGTCCTTACTGTAGGCCATGTCTTCCACCATTATGTTACTCCCTGTGGACACATTCTGCAATGATAGGATGTTAGTTATCATGCAGGTGTCTGACATACCCTTCCAATATCCCATCATGGTCATGCCTGTGATGCCATGCATTTCACAGCAACAATACATGCACATGTACAGCATGCATTCTGGGTAGGTGTGTAAGATGTGTGCATGGAATATACCATCACCATTACATGCCCTGGGTGTTGGTAAGCATCTACATAAACCACACTCACCAGCTACAGGCTGCTGCCTTGGTGGTATCCCGGAGCAACCTATATAAGATGGTGAGAGATGCAATGTCAGTGGTCACATCTGTGGCAGTGCTACAGGGTGGGTGCAGTATTACAATACATCAACAGTACATTTCCACAATACTACCACATATGCACATCGGTTTATTACTACTATGCAGCAACACAATATATCTATGACATGTCAGATATGCATGTTTTACCTGTACCGATGTGGATGTATATGCAACAGTGGTCTACTGATGTACCCTGTGGCCTTACCTGCATGTTCCTCTGCTGTGGGTGGCATCCACCTCCACAAAGGTGTCCGACGGTTGGTGGCTGGCCAGACAGGCAGGTGCCACGAGGCTGGCCAGGAGATCCTCCACACATGTCAGGGGGAGGTGGATGGCATGGCCCTCCCTGTGGTGAGGTTATTCTCCCAGACTGCAGCAGCATGCCGATGGGCATTGCAAAGCAGGTGACAACAATGATGCTGGACCTGCTCCTAACTGCAGTTGTGCAGTCTAACATAATTGACCCTGTGGACTAGGTCATTCCACAGGGCGGTCCACTCCTGCTGCTCATGGGCAGCCTGGCCAAACAGGACAGGGAAGTGCTGGATTAAATAGGTGAGCAGTACTTCATTTTTGGCAGTTGAATAAGATGGTAGCCATGCATGTGACTTCTTGGCTGAAAAACATAAAGATGCAAACAGGTCTGAGCAACTCATACAGCAAAGTTACCACAGTTCTTAAAACACATCTCTGTCACCCCCCCCCACCATATCAGTGACAACAAACTGTACACACAACTCATTAGATATGACTACAGCTTACCTACCAGTGGGAGAGCTATTGTATTTTACCACACTTTCTGCAATGTGTTTGTAGCCATGTTCACTGTGTGGACACTATCATTGCTGGCCTGTTACAGACTATTCACCTGCATGCCATTGTCAGGGCCATTATGGTTCCATATATACCTGTGGTATGGCTGCTTTATGATTGCTGCACATTTGACATTCTGTGTTATTGGGGATATCCATGCATGCTGTTGGACATATTCCAGGATTGTGTAGACTATTACTACCAACATATGTTCTATAACAGTGACACAATAGCATGTATATGTACTATTGGCCAGCAGAACTACCTCTCCAAACCCATCTGCCCATGTTATCCGGCCACATCACATGTGTGTCCCACCCTGGGGCCTCCTCATGTACTGGTCCAGCAATACCGTCAAGTGGAACCAACCCAGGGGATGTTGCCCCCTTGGGGACACACACAGACATGTTCCTGTCCCCTGAGGTCAGGTACAGGGTCTGTTCCATGAGAGGCTCCACAGACACATGTGGGATGTGTTACATCACTCTAAGGCACCCAGTACACATTCACAGGGCCAACATGCACCTCATGCGCAGCCTCCAGGCCAGGCACCTTCAGGACATGGAGAGCTTTTGTGAGTAGCAGTGGGTGGGAGGCTTTTTCCCATTGTGTCCATATTGGGGCCCATGGGGTGTCCACATCACAGACCACACACACCATCCAGGGTGTTTACCCACCACATTTGTCACACACCACCCCTGTAGACTGTCCTCTAAACCTACCAACTCTGACCACCTCCACAACTATACCCGCCATACTTCATCATATTCCCATTCCATACTTCATAGATGAGAGCAATGTGATCCCAACAAGGGGTTCACATGTGACATACTCATCCATGTTGCACACACTGCCAGCTGTAGATATCTGTGTGTATTGATATGTGTGCTGTCTCCTCATACATAGCATGCAGCACTCTGGTAGTAATATAGGCAACATGTATTTACATACATATATGTTTGTGTGTGTGTTTCTATATATGTAGACATGTGCATATAGGTATATATCTGCATATGTGTAGATATATGTGATGTATATATGTGCTCATATATATGTCTACACATGGGGTATCTGTATATTTGTGGACATACATGTAGATATATATATACATATATATATATATATATATATATATATATGTGTGTGTGTGTGTGTGTGTGTGTGTATATATATATATATATATATATATATATATATATATATATATATATATATATATGTGTGTGTATATATATATATATATATATATATATATATATATATATATATATATATATATATATATATATATATATATATATAGATATATATATATATATATATATATGTATATTATATGTGTACATATGTACACATATGCATACCTATATGTGGAGTACATTCAGATATCAGGTCCACAATCTCACAACACATTCCTGCACAGCTGCACTGTTCTGCCTTGCTACAACACAGACAGGTGTCACATATGGACACAGCCTGACATTAGGGGGGTATATGTAGGACCAGATTGCAGGTAACCCTATTACACATGTATGACATTCCTGCATGCTACATTACAGATTAACCTGAGTATTCTACAAGGGGTGGGCTGTAGATCTCATGTATCCATCATAATGGCATTACTTCCACCACCAGCAATTGGCCATGTGATATACATACTTCCCATTACACAACACACACTATGATGGTTTACATCTTGTCAGTCAGTGCTGATCTGCACAGTTGACAGCTATGGCCCACTACCCACAGGGACAGACACTATAGTACATAGCAGTTGTTCAGTTGAACATCATTACAACACTTGATGGCACATATAAATCATTCCACATCATCTATCCCATTATTATGGACCAAGTACTACATCTAATTACATGCATATATACTTCACATACCTGTTGTAGGAATGATGTCTGTTCTGGATAGTCTGCTGGATGTGATTATTTTCTTTTTTTTTCCTTTGGCTTTGCCTTTGGCTTTCACTCTCTCTCTCTCTCTCTCTCTCTCTCTGTCTCTCTCTCTGTCTCTCTCCATTAAATAGATTGAGCTGCTTTGAATAGATTGCAGCATGGATTTTGTAGATGATGCACATGATCAGGTGATGGCCTCTGCAGCAATCAGTGTTCTCCACTTGCTACCTGCATGCAGCATGCCGTGTCGTACTTCCAATTGCCACTGTCATGGCAACCACCTACTATAAGTCCCTACATCATGTGGGTGTGATCCCTTTACCTTTCCTGTATGATGGACATTCTTCCTGTGTGTGGGCATCAGTGTTACAAACAGCAGGTAGCAATACCTCTTACAGAAGAAACTGCATACTCAGGCCAGCTAAATATTTGTAGGAGGTTCAAGAACTACAGACAGAGTGTGAGTAGAGTTGTTGTATGCATTGCATAGCACTGGTGTTACAGGGTTTGTGTGTACATACTAGTTTAACTTGGAATGCAGTCTGTCTGCATAGCTCTCAACTGTGGGCCTATCCTCTTGATGGCCAGAGGTGTGCCTATTGTGTTTTATCTGTCCACCACACAGGTCTTGTGTCAGATATATCACTGGCAGTGTGTCTGTTGAGTGCTATCAGTACATGGCTACATCCATTTATGTTTCTAACTTCAAATCCCTGACTAAGGGTATGTTGCAGACTATCCTGCAACACCAGCAATTTGCTTAGAGTATGGCAACAGTTTTACACATATGGGCCTGTGTTCCAGCCTCTGTCCTCCACCTACATACCAGGCATTGCACATTTGATATGCTGTCAGTGGTTGTTCTGTAGTGGGCTGTGAGTATGTCATGCTGCCATTCCTGCCATCAGTCCACTGCTGTTGTGTCCCCACACATACTGTGGGGTTGGTGCCATATATGTGTGGGCTTCACTTACACAATACATGTGTGCCCTTATGTACTCCAGAGGCCAGTGTATGTAACAGTGGTATTTGGCCCTGTATTATTGAGTCTAGGGGGGATGCACCATAACTAACCAAGGCTCTTACAACATGTGAAGGTATCAAGGGTAAGCTGCCTTAAGGTGTCTGGATGTACATTACCATACAATCCACGTTGGGTAAATGCAGGCTTACTACCTCCTGCCATACAAACTGTTCTGTTTGTCAGTGTGCTTGTGATGGTGTCAGTAATGCCTTGAAATGTAACAGTTACATGCCGTTGTGTCAGTTGAGGTCTTTACCCCCTAGGGATTGTGTACAGAGTGTAGATAGAAGAGGCTGAACTATACAGCTGCATTACTTACTGTTGATTGTTTGGTATCCTGTGGCCCAGTCTGTCTTTACCATTGTACTACTTGAAGGCCGCAGCCTGAACACCAACATATGTAAACCTTTCCAGACTACTGTATTAGTATAACTGTTTCACAGTTGCATTACTCTGTTTATATGAATGTCAGTGTCTAAACAGCTATATGATATGGCATATACAACTGTAATAGTACACAAATAAATCTTTCCAATGTATGCAAACCTGTGTGTGGTGTTATATCCTTTGACCTCTCTGTGGGTATATGTTGCAGGCAATGATTGTCATTTGTATGGATGGCTCATACAGTGTCCAGTTGGTAAGGTGGTAACTGTAAGCATAGTGGCTGTTCCATATTGTGTGCCTTCTACATATGTATCTTCCTATACATATCTTTGCGTGTGTATGTGTAGTTACATAAATATGTATATATATATATATATATATATATATATATATATATATATATATATATATATATATATGTATCTGCATATATGTGTCTATGTATATGTATCCTAGGGATGTTGCTTGGTTCCACATTGTACATTCCCTATGGGAGCCAGACTGTACTGCATTTTATGTTACTGATACAAGCCTGACATCATACAGGTAGGATGGAGTACTGTTAACATCTTGTGCCCATGTTGTGTCAGGTCCTGATTATGGGATCTGCAACAGTTGGTAGTGTATTGCAGGGCAGATGTATTTGGCTTTGGGGGGATACCTATTTTTACAATACGTATGTTGTTTGGAGCCTCTCAACCCCATTAACGGTGCATGTGGACATATATGTTTTTCTTATGTTCCCATATAGATGTATGTCTTTATATATATATATATATATATATATATATATATATATATATATATATATATATATATCTAAATTGCTGTATATATATATATCTATATATATATATATATATATATATATATATATATATATATATATATATATACACACATATAAATGTAGACAGAAATATCTACAGATGTATGCATATGTTTGTATATATGTTTATATATATATATATATATATATATATATATATATATATATATATACATATGTTATATCTATTTAGATATTAATATATATATATATATATACACACACACACATAAACATCTACATGTTGAAATATATTCCCTGTACTGTTGAATGACTGGGCTGGATTATATGCTTGTGAAAATATGAAGGTTGTGTATGTCTGACATGGCTTACTGGTAAATCACTTTGGCTATGGTGCGCAGGGACCTGGGTTTGAGCCTTGCAGAGGCTGTTTATTTTGTTGCTGGGCAGAACAAGGGCTATTGGATACAGAGTGATAAGGGCACTTTTAAGCAGTTGTAAGCGGGTTTGCGCGGTGGTAAGCACTGCTAACTTACAGTTTCAGTTTCTTATACTCAGTTAGCTTTTCAGTTGCTTAACCTGTGTAGGCATTGCTTTCCCATGCTCAAACAGGCTGAAACCTGCTTACTGCTGCTTAAAAGTGCTTACTCCAGCTTACCCCATGCTAATTTCTTTAAAAGAACATAAAAAAGGGTTGATATGAAAGTGGTGAAAAAGGGGCACAAAGAGGGAAAGACAGTAGGGAAAATAGCTAGGGGTGTGCAGGAAGGGTGTAGGGAAGGTCCATAGCTGTCCATTTCATCTACAGCAACAGCTGTGCATATACACTGAATTTGAAGGTAGATTTGGACACACAAACCCCTGAGGGATGGGTAAAGACAGCAATGATATGTTGTGATACCAATTAGACCAGATTACATGTGTCCAGTGAACACGTGTGTGAAATGGACAGCTATATATTGATTGAGATTTGTTTTGGGAACAGATTGCCATTTATCTTTTCAATATTTGGGCAGGTAGGTTGGGTAGGTTAACAGATAAGACAAACATGATGTATACAGGGGCAGTATATGACACATGTGGGGGTAGACCCCTTGATGGGGAGGGGTGTTGGAAAATTGGAAGCCCATGAGCCTGCTAGTGAAAACAGTGGGACTGAGATCCCCACCCAAGGGCAGTCACCACTGCACCTTCACAGCCCCAAAGGTGGCTGTGCTATGGGCTGAGTCAGAGAGCCAGACTGACCATCTAGTTGCACCACATGGCCCTCAAGCTGGTGTAGAAGATCTCCAAACTGCTGATGGAGCTCACTACGCACCACAACCTGGACCTGGCGACGGGTGACAGGTTCCTGTCCATGCCCACTCCCCAGAGGTGCAAGCCCCATCCCCTGAGGCAGTTCCAACCAAAGGTGACACAGGACCAACGGATGAGGAGGTTCCGGGTTGGGCCTCAGACATGCTAGTGCCCGGTGCCACGGCCAGCTGAGGTGGGACAGGTGGGTCCATTGGGAGAGGCCTTCCAAAACGTGCTATAGTGTTTAGATTTTATAATATGTGGGTTAGTAATAGTCAACACATTCCAGGATTAGGTATAACAGCATGCATAGATATTCTCATTAACCCAGACACCAGATACGGAACAGTTGCATAGCAAATGGAACACATGCATATATGGGACCACAGTGGTAATAACAACAGCATGCAGGTACATTGATGGCACCATGTCACCAATGTTGGAATATTTCAATGTAGCACATGCATGGAAACAGATTTAAATATTTATCAACCAATAGGACATAATCAGAACAGTGAAGTCATTACATACCAGTTGAGGTGTGTATGTAGTTTATTGTTGGAGATGTGGTGGGGGGTTGTCAATTAACAACTAGTATATTCCTGTAGTCCACATTACTTTCCTAGTCAGTGCTTTTATCTGTACCTTATAAGTATTACTACACTACTCTATAGCCTTAGTTTGGTCAGTGATATGGCTATATTCATCGTTATGCATGAACTGGTTTTAGCTGCAGTATACACCTCTTACCTGGTATACCTGTGGAGGAAATGTTTGTTAACACTAACTAACTGTTTCTACATATACTACCAGATTCTGGGCATATGTTGTGCACATAACTGACCATCTCTTTCTGCACAGACTCTGGCCATGTCTTCACCACATGCAGGTGTACCAGGACATATCTAAACTAATGCCTTCTTCAACCATTAGTGACTTACCACATACATATACATGCTTTCCTACACAGTTATATTATGTAGCACAGTGTGGGTGACAGTGATCAGTGATACTTTATTATTCAGAGCAACTGCAACACTCACAATTCCATACAATATCAGAGTAAACAGTACCAGTACAGGGAATCAATTTTTTTTATTTATCGGCACAATATTCGTATCCGACATACCTGTGGGAGCAATGTTTGTTAGCACTACCTGAATGTTGCCACACAAAGTTCCAGATTACACATTAGTATTATGCACATACATCTCACTCTGTTACTATACACACTCTGGTCACAGCCTGACAACATGGGGGTATAGATAGGACATACTTGGCTTATTACTCTCATAACAGTTTCAGGAGTTGGTAGAGTGACAGGTTTGTTCTCATAGATGTGTGACAATCAGTTGTATTCCCTGTTTGCTGCCTAAACATCTAGGATCATCCCACAGACTTCCAGGAGGACAGGCAGTAGATATGGGCCCATATACTGGACATTCTGGTCTTATCTATACAGTTGTTGGGTATGATTCTGTATGCAGCCTACTTCCACTCCCAGGATTCAGACCATGACTGTGTTTGCTACACCTTAAACACGGTCCATCAGAGTTATGTATGCTATACAGATATTGTTGCATATCTCCTATCTGCTTTCAGTCTTATAATTCTCCTGTGGTTTTGCATTCTGACCTTGTATTGCAACACCCTTATACAGATTTCCTAGACAGTTATATTTTGCAGGACAGTGTGGGTGACAGTGATGAGTTATACCTTATTATTCAGAGCAGCTGCATCAGTCACAATGCCATGCAATACCAAAGTAAACAGTACCAGTAAAGGGTGTCATTCTTGTATTTCTGGGCACAGTGTTAGTATCTGACAGACATGTGGGAGAAAAGTTTTTAGCACTACCTGAATGTTGGCACACACAGTACCAGATTCCACATTACTATTATGCACATACATCTCACTCTGTTACTGTACACACTCTGGCCACAGCTTGACAACATGGGGGTGTAAATGGGACATACATGGCTTTTTACTCTCATAAGGTTTTGGGGAGTTGCTAGTGTGCCAGCTTTGTTCTCATAGATGTGTGTCAATCAGTTGTATTTCCTGTTTGCTGCCTATACATCTGGGATCATCCAACTGATTTCCTAGGGGGACAGATTGACAGGCAACAGATATGGGCCACTTTACTGAACATTCTGGACATATCTGTACAGTTGTGGGGTATGATTCTGTATGCAGACTACTACCACTACCAGGATGTGAACCATGGCTGTGTGTGCTAAAAATACATCAGTTTACGACTCGGTTGCATGTGCTATTCGGGTTTTGCTGTCTACCTTTTCCCTTTTTTCTGTCTATGTGTTTTTCAGTTGTACTAAATAGCATTCTAACATTCTATTTATGGCGCACAGTATGGGTAACAGTGGTTAATACAACAGTACTATTACATGATTGCAAATCTACATTACCGTATGATACCAGAGTATACACATGCAGTCCAGTAGTTAGACCTTTATTGTTACGCTATTATGCTTTTATTTATGTACAAATTATATGAGACTCTCCCTGCCATATTATCCAGTGTATGCAGTACTTGCCTTAAACAATCCAGGTTTTATACAGGCAATTAATTTACTAATACTTTTAGATTTATTTCCTATGACAGTACATGCAAGAGTATTACTGACCTGTCTCACGTCGCAACCTCTCCAGTCGACTTCCATGGGACTCCTGGTTCACAGCCCACTCACTTGCAGCTGTGGAGGACATAACAAGAATATTTAGCCATACCTATCCATGATATACATGAGCTGGCAATTATTACACACATAGTGCAGTGATACTTACACACAGCTGGGACAGCCCTTGCCAGTCTAACCTCCTGGATCCACTGCTCCAAGAGGTCCCCCTTATGCCACTTCAGGTCGGCATAGTGATACCTGACCTGCTCACCAGTTCAGGGTATGCCAGTGGCAATGGTGAGGTCACGGGCAAGACCGTCCCAGGCTTCTGCCTTATATTGGGAACCTTGGCACTGGCCCTGCAGCAGTCTCTGCTCATGGTCTTTGATAAGGAGTCCTGCCATGACTCTGGACTCCTGGATGCATCAGCACTGCGCCCAGAAGCGCACACCTTCCTCACCTTTCTGTCATTGTGCCTGCAAGGGGAAGTTACAACAAGTTATGAGATGTATTCCCGCCTGTTGGGTTTAAGTAGGGCCAATTTCTCACACTTTGCTGTGATTGGATCATTTTCAAAATGCTAAGCTATGGGCAAACCTGCTTACTTAAGGTTGGCATTGTTTAAAGGGGTATACAAATGGGCAGACTGAGTTAGCTGGCTGAAACATTGCTTACACCTACTAAGCAGGGCTGTGCAGTCCTTAGCATTGCTTAATATTTAATTTGCATTACATTTGCATTGTGGCATTGGTTTATTATTCATTACATGTTATATATGTGTTTGGTATCCATTATTCATGCATACGTACACTGTATGGGGCTCTTGTGTTTATTATGGGATTTCAACACTTTATTACAATGACACCTCACATCTGGGCTTAATG